>NC_056746.1:278461922-278639214 GCF_019279795.1 Protopterus annectens
ATGGCAGCATGACATACTCACAGCCCACTACAGAACAACTCCTGACAGCATGTCATATGTGCAAAGCCTGGTATGTAGGTGGAGAACAGAGGCTGGAACACAGGCCCATATGTGGAAAACTGTTGTCATACATTAAGCAAGTCACTAGTGTTACAGGATAGTCTGCAACATACCCTTAGTTGGGAATTTGGAGTTAGAAACAGAAATGGATGTAGCCATGTACTGATAGCACTCAACACACACACTGGCAGTGAAATATCTGACACAAGACCTGCGTGGTGGACAGACAAAACATAATAGGCACACCTCTGGCCATCAAGAGGATAGGCCCACAGTTGAGAGCTATGCAGACAGACTGCATTCCAAGTTAAACTAGTATGTACACACAAACCCTGTAACACTAGTACTATACAATGCATACAACAACTCTACTCATACTCTGTCTGTAGTTCTGGAACCTCCTACAAATCTGCAGCTAGCCTGAGTGTGCAGGTTCTCCTGTAAGAGGTATTGCTACCTGCTGTCTGTAACACTGATGCCCACACACAGGAAGGATGTCCATCACACAGGAAAGGTAAAGGGACCACGCCCACATGATGTAGGGATTTATAGTAGGTGGTTGCCATGACAGTGGTAATTGGAAGTACTATACAGCAAGCTGCATGCAGGTAGCAAGTGGTGGACACTGATTGGTGCAGAGGCCATCACCTGATCATGTGCATCGCCTACAAAATCCATGCTGCAATCTATTCAAAGCAGCTCAATCCATTTACTGGAGAGACACCAAGAGAGAGAGAGAATGAAAGTGAAAGTAGAAGTGGAAGTGGAAGCCAAAGCCACAGCACAAATAAAGAAAAATATTACTTACATCCTGCAAGCTATCCAGAACAGACATCATTCCCACAACAGGTATGTGAAATATATAGGCATGTAATTGAATGTAGTACTTGGTCCATAATAATGGGCTAGATGATGTGGAATGATATATATGTGCCATCAGGTGTTGTTGTAATGATGTTCAACTGAACAACTGCTATGGACAGTAGTGTCTGTCCCTGTGGGTAGTGGGCCATAGCCATCAACTGTGCAGATCAGCACTGACTGACAAGATGTATGCCATCATAGTGTGTGTTGTGTAATGGGAAGTATGTATATTACATGGCCAATAGCTGGTGGTGGAAGTAATGCCATTATGATGGACAAGTGGGATCCACAGCCCACCCCTTGCAGGATACTCAGATTAATCTGTGATGTAGCATGCAGGAATGCCATAGGTGTGTAATACGGTTACCTGCAATCTGGTCCTACATATACCCCTCTAATGTCAGGCTGTGTCCATATGTGGCACCTGTCTGTGTTGTAGCAAGGCAGAACAGTGCAGCTGTGCAGGAAGGTTTTATGGGTTTATGGACCTGATGTCTGAATGTACCCCACATATAGGTATGCATATGTGTACATATGTACACATATCTAATATATGAACATATATATATATATATATATATATATATATATATATATATATCGACATGTATGTCAACAAATATACAGATACCCATGTGTAGACATATATATGAGCACATATATACATCATAGGTTCATAGGTTCATAGTAGGCTATCTGCCCTAGGGCATTTATAAGCCTAGCCAGAGTGTGTTTGGCTTTCGCCACCCATTTTAAATTAATTTTGCTATGCCCTTTTTCGAGGTTAGTATACTGTGCCTCTGTCTAACAGTGACACAGAAGTGATACCCGGGGTAAACCTATGATCTCCCATCCACTCATCAAGACTCCTCTTGAAGAGAATCAATGAGGGACTCTGCCTAACCTGGACTGGGATTTTATTCCAGAGTGAAGGGAGCCTCTGGGTTATGAATCTGTCCCTCCAGCATGTCCTATTTATTTCAGTGCTGAGGTTCAAGTCTCTCGAGCGCTTAGCTCGATGGGATTTGGATTTTCTGGGGTGCATCATGTCCATTAATTCCGAGTTGGACATGGTTTTATACGTCAGGCAGAGATCGCCTCTGAGCAGGCGGTATGCCACTGAGTAGAGCTGGAGTTTCTTTAACCGGGCAGCATATGGCATCTGTTTGAGCCCTTTGATCCTCTTGCTGAGGTACTTTTGGGGTCTTTCCAGTTGCTGCAGGTGTCTGGTAAGGTACATCCCAAAAGGGGCATTATACTCAATTATGGGCCTGATGAGGGATGAGTAAAGTGGCACGATGACCTCCCCTGAGCTAGATGTGAATCCCTTCATGATTAGGTGGGCTATATAAAATGTTCTTCTAATCACTTTGGCCACGTGGTTGTCAAATGAGAGATTGCTATCAACTTGGGTCCCCAGGTCCCTAATTACTTCTCCTGTACTTAATGGATTACCACCTATGTGGTAATTTGTGGGCACTTTGTTTTTGCCAAAGGGGATGACTATACACTTTTTGGCGTTTAGCTTGAGGCCATGGCTCTGGCACCAGTTGTCTGTTTCTATGAGGCCCTTTTGGAGGATGCTTGTGACAGCTGGAGAGTTGATTATGGCGCCCAGTTTGCAGTCATCTGCGAACTTGGTCAGCCACAGTCCTTCCGTGTTGGCCTGTACCTCCAAGAAATATATACCAAACAAGAGAGGTCCCAGGACTGAGCCTTGTGGGATGCCACTTGTAACTGGTTTGGAGTCTGACATGGCTCCAGCAATTCTAACCATGTGGGTTCTGTCCTTGAGCCAGTTTGCAACCCATCTAGTGTTTATTAGGGTTTTATTTAGGGTTTATATTTAAGCTGGTGAGCTTATCTATAATTCCCGAGTGGGGTATTGTATCGAAGGCTTTTGCGAGGTCCAGGTAGGCTGTGTGGACCACCTTCCCCTCGTCAATGGCCTTGGTGACTGTTTTAAAGAAATCAACCAGGTTTAAGAGGCAGGATCTGCCCTTAACAAAGCTGAACTGGGTAGGATCCAGTGTCTGTAGATCCCCAATATCTTTATTTATGAGGTCCATGATGATCCTTTCCATAGCTTTGCAGACCAAGCTAGTCAGGCTTATGGGGCGATAGTTTCCATATATCTCTCACATATATCTACACATATATAGATATATACCTATATGCATGTCTACATATATACAAACACACACAAACATATATGTATGTAAATACATGTCCCCTATATTACTACTACAGTGATGCATGCTATGTGCGAAGAAACAGCACACATAGCAATACACACAGATATTTACAGCTGGCAGTGTGTGCAACATGGATGGGTATGTCACATGTGAACCCCTTGTTGGGCCCACATTGCCCTTGTCTGTGAAGTATGGAATGAGAATATGGGGAAGTATGGCAGGTATAGTTGTGGAGGTGGTCAGGATTGGTAGATATAGAGGACAGTCTACAGGGGTGGTATGTGACACATGTGATGGGTAAACACCCTGGATGGTGTGTGTGGTCTGTGGTGTGGATGCCCCATGGTCCCTAATATGGACACAATGGGAACAAGCCTCCCACCCACTGCTACTCACAACAGCAGTCCACATCCTGAAGGTGCCTGGCCTGGAGGCTGAGCAGGAGGAGCATGTTGGCCCTGTGAATGTGTACTGGGTGCCTCAGAGTGATGTAGCACATTCCACATGTGTCTGTGGAGCCCGGTATGGAACAGACTCTGGACCTGACCTCAGGGGATAGGAACATGTCTGTGTGTGCCCCCAGGGGGGGGCAACATTCTCTGGGTTGGTTCCACCTGATGGTATTGCTGGACCAGGACATGAGGATGCCCCAGGGTGGGACACACATGTGATGTGGCCAGGTAACATGGGGAGATGGGTTTGGAGAAGTGGTTCTGCTGGGCAATAGTACATATACATGTTATTGTGTCACTGTTATAGAACATATGTTGGTATTAATAGTCTACACAATCCCGGAACATGTCCAACAGTATGCATAGATATCTCCAATAACACAGAATGTCAAATGTGCAGCAATCACAAAACAGCCATACCACAAGCATATATGGAACCATAGTGGCCCTGACAATGGCATGCAGGTGTATAGTCTGTAACAGGCCAGCAATGATAGTGTCCACACAGGGAACATGGCTACAATCACATAGCAGAAAGTGTGGTACAATACAATATCTGTCCCACTGGTAGTTAAGCTGTAGCCATACCTAATGAGTTGTGTGTACAGTTTGTTGTAGCTGATATGGTGGGGGGGTGACAGAGATGTGTATTAAGAACTGTGGTAACCTTGCTGTATGAGTTGCTCAGACCTATTTCCATCATTATGTCTTTCAGCCAAGATGTCACATGCACGTCTGCCAACATATTCAGCAGCCAAAAATGAAGTGCTGATCATGTATTTAATCCAGCACTACCCTGTGCTGTTTGGCAGGGCTGCCCGTGACCAGCAGGAATGGAACGCCCTGTGGAACGACCTAGTCCACAGAGTCAAAGATGTCGGACTGCACAACCACAGTTATGAGCAGGTCTGGCATCATTGTACTGACCTGCTTCGCAATGCCTGTCAGCGTGCTGCTGCAGTTCAAGGGGATCACCTCACCACAGGAGGGGCCATGCCATCCACCCCCCAAACACATGTGGAAGAGCTCCTGGTCAACCTCATGGCACCTGTCCATCCAGCCAGCCACCAACCACCAGACACCTTTGTGGAGGTGGGTGCCACCCACACACCGGCCAAGGAGCATGCAGGTAAAGACACAGGGCACATCAGTAGACCACTGTTGCATATACATCTGCATCGGTACAGGTAGATCATGCATATCTGACATGTTATAGATATATTGTGTTGCTGCATAGTAGTGATAAACAGATGTCCAGATGTGGTAGTATTGTGGAAATGTACCGTTGATCTATTGTAATATTGCACCCACCCTGTAGCACTGCCAAAGATGTGGCCACTGGCATTGTGTCTCTCATCCTCTTATGTAGGTCCCTCCGGGATACCACCAAGGCAGCAGCCTGTAGCTGGTGAGTATGGTTTATGTAGATGCTTGCCAACACACCAGGCATGTAATGGCAATGGTATATTCCATGCACACATCTAACACACCTACCCAGAATGCATGCTGTACATGTGCATATATTGTTGCTGTGAAATGCATGGCATCACAGGGGTGACCATGATGGGGTATTGGAATGGTATGTCAGACACCTGCATGATAGCTAACATCCTGTCATTGTGGAATGTGTCCACAGGGAGTAACATAATGGTGGGAGACATGGCCTACAGTAGGGACATGTATGGAACAACACCCATATATAGTCCAACATCAGTGTATGTACCTGTAGGACAATGGCAACTGCTGCAGAGATACACTATGGCATAAGGTATTACAGTAGTCCACATTATCAGCAGGGACTAGGCTGCAACATGTGGTGTTCAGTGTATGGGACACTGCAAAGTGACATACATGTGTAGGGCTTACTTGTCATGCATCTGCAAAAAGGCTGAGGGGGGGGTGTCAGCATGACACATGAGTGCACTACAGCAGGGATCCTAAGGATGCTAGGAATGGCTCTATCTGCACAGTCAGGTTCAGGACCTGTGGCAGAAGTAACCCTACCCCCACAGCAATAGTGACGGCAGTGTGTGAACACCATGGGATGTGCACATGAGTAGACTTTACAATCATGTAGAATAGGGGGACATGTGTAGGGCAGACTGAACATACACTGGCAAATGCAGATGGCCCACACTGGTATACCCCTGCCAGGAATAGTGACTGCTGTAGTACACACAACAAGAGGTGCAATAAACCCTCATGATAAGGGTGTGCACACATATGCCCCACACGGTGTGTATGCATTGCGGTAAGCAGCCACACACCTAACACAATCCGTACACACTGCATGTGAAAGTACAGGACATATGTCACATATCGGGCTCATGTACTGCTAAGATATGCGGTGATGTGGTCCTATGGCAGATCAAGGATGGGCGCGTCAAATCATTAAAGGTGTGTACACCCCCCATAGCCATGGTATGCTCTGATGGTTGTCAGTGTAAGAGTATTGGATTGGTCATACATGGTCCACTGATGTTGAGAGCTGTGCATCAGACATCAGGCATTCATAAATGGCATCTATCCACATATCATACCAGATATGTGTTGATGGAAAACATAGTGGCTGTGAGCATTAAAGCTGACATAACCAACACAGTAGTACACATTCAGCAATGGGCCATACACCTGTGAGGTGTGGTGTGCAGTACATGGCAGGGTGCAGAACAGGTACACAGAAATACCATGATCATGGCGGCAGTGGTATCCAGGGGAAGGGGCTTCACCTAGTGAAACAGCACATGCATCACACATGTATACTGTTGCCAGCATGGATTGACTATAGCTGCACTGCATGCTGTCGGGTACCATATGTTATGCATGTTGACAGAGGGGTAATAGGAGGACTGTGTGTACTTTTATTGTGCAACCTCACCTGTGTGTGTGTGTGTGTGTGTGTGTGTGTGTGTGTGTGTGTGTGTGTGTGTGTATTGTTAGGCAATGCTGTACAGGTTTTAAAGTGCGTTTATTGTTTTCCCCCACAGGTGGCGAGGTGGGTCAGGGTCCCTCCTGCATGCAATCTGATGTTGGTGTCCATACAGACACTGAAGATGATGATAGTACTGTTGAGGCACAGGTGGGGTTGTCAGGGGCCGACACTGCATGAACATTTGACATCCCCCTTTTAGCCACCCCCAACCCCGCACACAGTTTCAGTGCCTATACACACCCCATCACCAGTGGCCCTAGCGGACGGACAGCTGGAGTTTGGTGGCAGTGCACAGGAAAGTGTGGTAACCATGCCTACTGTGTCCGGTCACAGCAGGCATAGCTGGATGTCTAGCAGGGCACCACATAGGCAGATGTCTCAGTGTGCTCTTGGTAGGGCCACTGGACATCATGCCCCTGGCAGAGGCGACATAGATGGTACCAGCAGGTGCATGTTTCAGGCTGTCATGGCGGTGCAGGCACATACAGAATGTTACCACGGACAGAGCTTGAGGCTACAGAGGGCTGCTCTCACATCTGCAAATGACAACACCTGTGAACTGCCTGGTGCTATCTGTGGAGTAAATTAGTTCATGGATAGATGGTGTGGTGAGATGATGGCCCTCATTGACCGTGGTCTGCCCATGCCTGAATGTGTGGTGGGAGTGCGGCAACAGCCATGTGGACATAGGCCAGCAACCCCAACAGCTGGTAGTCAATGTGGACATGCTAGGACACCAAGGGGCTCCCATAGTGGCAGTACCAGCCCCAGAACTTTGGGGGGGGGTTCTGTCCACACCACACCACAGCAGGCCATGAGCACACAGTCCTGGCCAGTCCCAGGAGGGACCTGGTACCAGCGGACATTTGTCATCAAGTAAGAGTAGCACATCGAGGCCTGTACCTGGACGTGCCCATGGAACCCCTGGTGGGCACAGTCCACATCTCCATGGCTGGAGGCAGTGAACTGCACACCCTGCCAAGTATGGTTTGCAGCTGTCCATAAACACCTGTGTAGGGCAGCCACATGGCAGAACTATGCAAACACACCTATAGCAACCCCATACCTACACACACCACATCACCATGCCCAGCTCACCACAATACACCCCTTAGCCACACACACATGGTGTCAAATGTATGGCCCACCCTCGGCCTCTGGAAAACCAACATCACACCCTGTGCATATGATGATACCTGTGCCAGATCCCTGTCATCCATACCATCAATGCAGAGACAGGCTGATATGGTTTTGATGCACACGGTGACTGTACTACAGTGTACCACAGTACTGCCATGTAACATATTGTGAGGAGAAAAGTGTAATGCATATATGGCAAGTAGTGTAGCCGTCCAGCAATGATGCCTTATAGCTGTTAGTAACACTGGTTGGTTGTGGTCTCTATAATGTTATCCATTTGTGTTGTAAGTGTACATGTGTCAGCACAAGGATGCCTTGTGCATGTGATGATACCTGTGCCACATCCCTGTCATCCATACCATTGATGCAGGGACAGGCTAATATGGTTCTGATGCACACGGTGACTGTACTACAGTGTACCACAGTACTGCAGTGTAACATGTTGTAAGGAGTAAAGTGTAATGCATATATGGCAGGTAGTGTAGCCATCCAGCAATGATGCATTATAGCTGTTAGTAACACTGGTTGATTGCGGTCCCTATAATGTTATCCATTTGTGTTGTAGGTGTACATGTGTCAGCACGAGGATGGTCTGCAGTCATATTCCACAATGGGGTATGGCACTGTGGTGACACCATGGCTGTGACATATCTGGGGTACATTTGAACACATGTCACAGCTTACTAAAATGGTTATTGCCTGTGCCATATGGACAGGTGACCCACTGAGGCATGTATACCCTGCAACCTGATGTAGACCCATCCACATACACACACACACTGTTACTTGTCAACACTGGGACTAGACCCCTACCTAGCTATGTAGTGATACTGAAGTGTGTGGCTTATACTGCACACACCACACAGCGTTTGGGGTGATGTGTTTCCCAGGTTACATGTTACATGCAGAACATCCCCAGACATGTACAGTATGCTAATGGGGATGTAATGGGTGTATATGGACAATACGTAGTGTGATATACCGTCATATACACATTAACAGACACATAACAGCCAGACACAACATCCAAGATACCAGGGCTATCGCTGCTAACTACCTTGATCGTGTGTTCAGTGTGTTACAGGTAGTCCGCACACAGCACATGCATAACTGGCTTGGATTGTGGTATCAGTTACCTGTATGGTTGATGGTGACAGTGGTAACCATAATGTGGTACATGGGACATATACCGGGTGTACCTTGGTGTAATGAGAGTGTACACAGCACCCACATCCCCCAGTGGATATTGTACTCCCTGAAACCCATGATGACAATCTGCCATACCCACTTCACACATTGGCCATGACAGCAATACAACCCATAGTATACCCCAACAGTGGTACTACAGGAATATGCATCTAATGCACATGCCACACACCTAGTAGGGTGTTGCATTGTCATGCCTCACCTATGGGCAGCAACAACACTATCTGTACTACTGTGTGGCAATGTGTATTGTAAAAGGAGTATGTGGCCTCGGAATGCTGTACCCTCTACAGATATACGGACATGAGCAACTACACACACATTCCAGAACACAATGGGTATCCCATGCCTAGCAACCCATTTGTAAAACACTGTTGTGCTGGTACTGCAAGACTCATGTAGCCGGTATGGGGGGGAGCTTAACAGGGTACATGTAATGTCCCATACAGCAGAAGCCACAATTGACTATGGCAATGGGTGTTGCGTTAGTTGTGAAGGCCCTCATAGAATTCCCAAGTACATGTGTGCTAACACACAAACACTGCTATACTCAGTCATGCACACATACACATGTGTCAGTATAGCGCTGCATTGCTGCAGGTGGTCATAGCTGTGTACCTAGCTATTGTCCAAGGGGAGATGGGTTGTGTGTACAGTGGTATCCTGCCACCTGCTAGGTGGCAGCAGGCAATCTATCAACAGACACTACTGTGGTGACCCTCAGGGTGAGAATGACATGCATCAGCCAATTTTCCAGGTGCCTCCTGCACATGGCCTCTGAGGTGATCAAGTTGACATATATGCAACATTTATTACAACACGTGGTTAGTGTCTGTGATGGAGACCTATACCCAAGCATGTTCTGTTGACTGTGGTAGTGTAGTTGAGGTACCCGTGGCATGTGGTGCGTACAGGGTGACATCTCCTATATGTGCCAGTTCTTACACAGCTGGGCAGACATGTCAGTGTTAATCAAGCTTAGGTTGCCTGTACATATCCCAGCTGGATACCTGCCATCTGCACATCTGTACAGGGACTGACAGTCATCAGCTTGGCAAGTAGCTATGCAGTAGCATGAGTGTGTTGACAGACAGACATCTGACAACAATATGTATGCCATAACTGCATGTCAGAAGCCCTCACTAACATGTGCTGTACAGACAGTAGTCTGCAGTTACATTCCACATGACGGATCATTGCCCAGTAAGGGGTATATACTGTGAGACAGCTCACACACCAGGGATACAACAGGGAGGCCTCAGTGTCCAGCTATGCCCGCAGGTGTGCCTATTGTCAATACTACATTTAGCACTCTGCTCTTGCACTGTCAACAGTAGTACTGCCATGATACACTACATGCCAGTGTGACAGCACGTATCCTGGGATACTACACCTGTATGTAACACATTCACATGGATAACAGTGCTGTACAGGTCTCATATATGTCTGTGTCCCACACATGACACTCACACCCCTTGCTACTGTAATGACAGTACATAGGCACATGTATTGTACATGGCATTACATACACTTATTACGGTTGTCAGGCTGGTAGTGTGACCTGGTTAGCAGGGCTAAGCCATACTTAGCAAGTATCAACATTGCTGCAATATAACAGCTGAGCTGATTTGCACACTGGTAAGCAAAACCTACAATGTGTAAGCGCCCGTACGTTTACCCATAGCTCAGTACTGCTTAGCTTCACGCAAACCCATGCAAATGCACTTAAAGCTGCTCAAACCTGCCTTAACCACTCCGTATCTGACAGCCCTTGTTCTGCCCAGCAAAAAATTAACAGCCCTTGCAGGTCTTGAACCCAGGACCCTGTACATTGAAGTCACAGCACTTAACCAGTATGCCATGACCACTATGAAGACAGCTGTTGTTTTACCAATATAGCTGTCAATACACATATTGAGTAGTATTGAACAATTGCCTTTAGTTCCTAAATTGTGTAGTCCTTGTTATTAATATGACTGTTGCATTGCATATGTTGTTTTATCATAATGTACCCATAGCAGATACATACGGTGAGATACATCTGGGGGGTATACACAACCATGAGGTTTACTCATGACAGGAATATGGTTGTATATGTGATGCCCATGCCCTGGCCCAGCAATCAAGGAGCCTCAATCCTCACCACTAACACCAGAGAGGGTGTCTCATATATGAGGAAAGGATAACAAATACACACAGTAAAATGCAATTTCCCTTAAGAGCACACAGAGATCACAGTCAGTCTGGGGCTGGTCGCTCCCTTGCTCCCCAGGTCCCCAATAAGACTCCCCACTGGCACAGCTATAGGGTCCAGATCTCAGCCTAGCTGGACAAGCTAAAATCTCCAGCACCCTCTCTGTCCAACCAGTGGTTCGTGTCCCTGCCCAAGTAGCTGACACACACACAAACTTTGAGATAAGACTTTACACAACCACACAGACACTTCTGGAGAAGGCTTCCACAGGTTCTCCAGCTGTGCCCCCTTTTACCCATACTATATAGTAGTAATTACTACCGCCACCCAGCTAATATTTATCAGCTACTCAAAGGCCCTTAAAAGGGTGTCCAATTATTACTGTGCAATATTATTATCCAATTGGTAGTATAGCCCAGGGGCTAAAGCTATAGGATTGGCTTTGTATAATTTTACCAAAGGTATACAAGTACTCTAAAAAGTTTAAATTATCTCTACACAAACCAGCCACAGCTAAAAGGTTTCAAAATATTTAATAATAAATAATTAAAACCACAAGACAATACTTTCTACTACACTGTCAGTGCTAGTCAAGAGAGTTCAGAGATCACACAGAAATACTTAAAATAAATCAGTACAGTTCTAACATCACAGAAAACCACTTAGTCTAAACTTTCTAATTCCTAGCTATTGCTACAAGAAAACACACTTCTAAACTAACTTACTTATAGAGCAAGGCAGAGTGCTGTGAGTTGGATAGTCAAGGCAAAATGCTTAATAATCTCTGGTTCTCGCTGTTTAAATTGATAAAACATTACATCATCTTTTACACTTTCCTGGTGTTCCCAGAAACTGCATTTACTTTCTTTTACACTTAGAGCAAAAAAGGACATTCCACATGTAAATTCTGGTCATTAACTTTAGCCTTAAAACAATAGGCAGGATGCTTACTCCAGACTCATCGACTCCAAATTCTAACTTCAAAGGAACAGACATAAAGTAATTTTAATTTCAAAGGACCAACAAGAAATGCTTGACTTAGCTTTCTTTACAGCAGAGGGCAATGTTGCCACATTGTTTTAAGTTCAACATTTCACAGTATTTACAAATGATATAATTATGTACCAAATCTATTTGACTAGGCTGGCAGCCTTCACCCATCTCTACCAGTCTTCACAGTATACATATAATAGGTCTATATATGTCTACATGTACATACACACGTATACCCATACATATGTCTGTATACACACCTGTATAGTGCAACATATATATGGCCATGTGTACATCTCTTCATATGTACATACACACATATATATATATATATATATATATATATATATATATATATATATATACACACACATATATATATATATATATATATATATATATATATAAATATATATATATATATATATATATATATATATATATATATATATACACACACACACACACACACACACATATATATATATATATATATATATATATATATATATATATATATCTAGATAATGTATATTTAGATATATGTATATATAGATGTATGTATATGTATATATAGATATATGTATATATAGCTATATATGTATGCACATCCTATGTGTACAGATATGCCTAGTTATGTTGGTATATATGTAGATATCTACAAATATATGTGCATACATATCTATTCTGATATACCTACTACTGTCAATATATATGTAGCTATCCATACATATATGTGCATATGTATCCCTATCTGTATATGTGAAGACATATATTGCTCTGTATATGTATATAGCTGAGTGTTTATATGTATATCTATGTACATATACATATCCATCTATATATGTCGATATGTATATGTGTATATATCTATATAGATATCTGGAGAATTATATATACATATATGCTCACCATATGTCCTGAACATGGAGTTGAGCCCTACCTCAACCCCTATAGTCCCAACTTCGTAGTGCAAGGGGATGTCAGGGATGTATTGCAGGTATATTTGTAGACTATTGCTACTGTAATATGGATTGTCTTCACATACATGGTGTGTGTGTGGGAGGCCACATCTGCTTTTAACATGTATGCCATTGGCTATTGACAGGCATCCTAAGGACATCATAGTACAGTACTACTGCTAGCACAGTAATGCTCCTGTGGACTACTGCAAAGATATTGCCCAATATATGTGGACAGTCTGACACACCCTGGACTGTCCAGAGGTATACACAGAATCCCTTATTGCAAGACATGTGGACCAAGCTTGACAATGTGGATGTTGACAGCCATGTAGATGGGTATAACACATTCCTACTGGTATACATTTTCCCCCATAGGTTATACATTCACACACCCCTGTCTGTCCTGACACATAATAACTGCTGGTACAGAAATGCCATGGCCTTATAGTACCCACTAGTTACTGACATACATCTGTACTGCATCCCACTGCTTTGTCTGACATACATGACTGTTATGGTGGCCTGGCAGCAGTACGTCTGGCAAGTATCTGGACATGACATCTCACTGGCTAAGTACACTAAGCTGCTAGGCATGTAACAAAGCACTGTGCAGGCTACAGGCATACTGACTCAACACTGGCCAACATTTCCTATGGGGGAATACACATGTACCTGCATATATAGCAGGCTCTACAGGCATGTCACAGCACAGAGTAACAGACACCTGTGTGAAAGTGCATAACCACAGCCAATATGAACACAGCCACATATGGTAAGCTACAGTAATATTACAGTGTATGGATTATCTGTTCAACACCATCCTCATATGTGCCACTTACACACGAACCCTACATATACTGGCCCACTACACAGTGTGGTCCAATGCCTGTCTGTGGTATGGGACATGTGTGTGTTTGGCCCTACAAATATGTAGGCTGATAGGGTAACATACAGTGGAGCAGCATGTAACATCAGATAGACCAGGACCAAGAACAATGACATCTACCACAGTCTGTACACAGACCAAGGTACATATTAACAATGCACACACTGTCAACAATCACCATAAGTGCACAGACATCAGTACTGTACACACAACTACAGAATGTCCAGGTTATGTCATCAAATATAACCCCTACTATACATAACATGTGTAGCAGTCTGATATCTCACTGGCTTGTTATCAGATATGATGTCAGTAAATATGGTCTACAGCACATATGCATCTCTTACTGCATGACATATGTACAAAGGGTGACAGAGTTGTGGCTGGAGGCACAAATACAGGGCCAATATTGACATGTTGCTGTGATAACCTCATACATTTGCTGTTTAAACAGGGTTTGTTGCAACATATGTCCTATGAGGGATATGAAGTCAGTAACTCTCATGGCTGTCACCATCTTCTGACTACAATCCTCACAATACCTTCTGCAGTTCACAGATAGGTGCTCTGTGGGTAACACATGAAACAAAAGGCACCACACAATGCCCAGTCTGCAGATGACCCTCCAAATGGGGGTTTCCTCATAAACATAACACTGACATGACAGGTATTAAAACATGTAGGACAGCCATATCCACACACACCCTGTTAAACCAAAATTACTCCAAATGCAGTATAGCAGCACTTACAGTCTGTAGTCAGGTCGGGCACATCCCTATCCTGTGTGTTGGCCTGTCTCCACAGTGTATGTTGTTAGAGGTAAATCCCCAATCCATCTGTGATGCTGTCTTCCAAACAACAGATCAAGTTCCTGCTCACACTGAATGAAAAGGCCCAGCACCAACATGATGTTCCTAGATATTGGAGTGTGTTACCATGCAATTGGCTATGGGAATGTTACCACAGCTGTTCCACATGTAATCAGATAGAGGAGGGCTGCAATTCATGCAGGGGCCATCAGCTGATCATGAGCATCACTTAAAATACACATGCTACTGCCTAAGCAAAGCAAGTGTAAGTCTCTGCATCCACCAGAGAGGGAGTGAGAGAGGCAGACAGAGGCAAAGATAAGTCAGGGAGGGGTGGGAGAGTAGAACATAAGCATGTTTGTGCCACACACCTACCAGTACAGATTATCAAACCCCTGATGACTATGTAGTGCTATCACATGTCTATGCAGTTATTAGATGCGCCACATAGGTTACATGTTGAGGAGCCCACCAAACTTATATGTGATGGTGAGTGACATCTGCAACAGTGATATGGTAGCTATACTGTAGGTGTAGAACATGTGGCTGTCCCCATGAACGGGTGTCAGAGTCAACACAGCCACACTCTCACAGGGACACACACACACATTGACACACTTGGCAGGGCCAGGAATACAACTCATCACTAGTGAGATTGCCACAACACAGTACTGTGCAGGTACACATGCACCGCAGGGGTCATACGGAGGTTATATGGGCAAAGGGTATGTGGAGGTGTCTGACATCAGACAGCATGCTTCAGTATGCCAATGGGGGTTGTATTGAGTGTGAATGTGGACATATACATCATACAACACACACACAGACACAGGGTTCCAGTACTGACATGCATGGGTGCATTGCTTCACGGGTGTGTAGTGGCCGACTGTGCTAGATGGCTATATAAGGCTAGGTAATGAGTATACCTTGGCATCAGGCCACATGACAATGGTCTGCAGTGGGATCCGGGGCTGTAGTGTCTGGATTTGCCCACACAGGTGGGTATTGTATACATCATCCAGTCACCTGGGTAACTATTGCATATGGCCAATGCTGTGCATTGCTTGCCATGTATGTGTTGCTTAGTCCATGACATGGATGGTGTCTGGGATGTGCACAACTCCCACATTCATGTACAGTGACATGTGGAACTGTACCTGGGGTGTCTAGCCCATGTTGTGTACACAGATTGTCATCATCAGATTTGCCAGTCCTGGCCTTATGTGGCGGGAACTGTTAATGGACAGTAGGTTGACCCTGCACCTACATTGATAGCATGATACCGGTATTCCCTGGTGTCAGTGGCATCTTTCCATACAGGGCATGTTTTTCAGGCATGGTATGTCCTTTGTGGGTCACATTTGATGGCACGACAGGTGTTGCAGGTGTCCAGTGGGGAACATAGGGAAGGTGCAATGTCAGCATGTAAGTGCCTATTGGACTGATGGACAGGTTGCCATGCCCTATGTAGCCCCACTACAATCACACCGTGGTTACTATCAGTGGGCATTATGCAGGATACTATCAACATAGCAGCTGTTGCCTAGGCAAGTGTGTGTATGTGTGTGTGTGTGTGTGTGTGTGTGTGTGTGTGTGTGTGTGTGTGTGTGTATGAGACATGGTTTGAGAGTGTTCTCTGGGTAATACAAGGGTTGCTAACTTTGTTCGCCTGGCCTTGATGTCACATGTAGGAGTATGGATTTGCACCCCAGCCTCTCAGCTATTTCACATCTGTTATCCCTGTATGGTGGACATTGTGATGTATACTAGGACCAACATATAAGAAATTTGCAAAACCCGCTCCACATTGAGTCCATTTGTTACACACATACATCCACCTCCACACAGGATACGAATGACAAACACAGACACACACCTGTCATGTCTCGGATTAGAACTCCTACCTAAGTAGTTTACTACACTACAGCCCTACGCAGTTATAGGACTCGCCACAGAGATTACTGGAGTACTCCTTCCCCAAAGGTGTATTTCACAGTGAATGACATCAGCAGGATTGCCAAAGTAGGGCATTTGACTTGTAGAGAGTGTGACTAGCCTAAAATGCATTGCTCCCTACACAGACATAGACACACACAAAAACATCCACAACTACCATGTGTGGGAATAGAACCCCTACCAGAGTTCTATATTACACTACAGCATGAAGCTGTTATAGGACACGCCATGGGGATTACTGGAATATTCCTTCCCCAAAGGTGTATTTCACAGTGAATGACATCAGCAGTATTGCCAAAGTAGGGCATTTGACTTGTAGTGAGTGTGACTAGCCTAAAATGCATTGCTCCCTACAAACACAGACACACACAAAAACTTCCACAACTGCCATTTGTGGGAGTAAAACCCCTACCAGAGTTCTATATCACACTACAGCATGAAGCTGTTATAGGACACACCACAGGGATTACTGGAGTACTCTTTCCCCAAAGGTGTATTTCACAGTGAATGACATCAGCAGGATTGCCAAAGTAGGGCATTTGAATTGCAGTGAGTGTAACTAGCATAAAATGCATTGCTCCCTACACAGACATAGTAACACACAAAAACATCCACAACTGCCATGTGTGGGAATAGAACCCCTACCAGAGCCCTATATCACACTTCAGCATGAAGCTGTTATTGGACGCACCACAGGGATTTCTGGAGTACTCCTTCCCCAACCTCCATCCCCCAACACAACCCAAATGACACATAGCTCACAGACTCAGTGTGCTACTCAACCACAGCCAATAAGGCAAAACAGCATACCCAACACACTAGTCATAGGTGACTCTATAGTCAGGCAAACTGATGTCCCACTCACCAGGCTAAACAAGGAGAAGGTTACTGTCAGCTGCCTGTCAAGTGACAAGATTCACCACATAACCCACACACTCAGGTCACTCCACAAGTACAAATATGACTCTTTCATTGTCCATGTTGGTGTGAATGGCCTGGACTACATGAAAAGAGACATGGAAGAGCTCTCCTAGCTTGTAGCCCAGGCAGGTATGACCCTAGCCCTGAGCAGCATTCTGCCATCGCCCAGAATGATACCGCAGTACAAGGACAAAATGATTGACTTCAACAATTGGTTAAGCTTCTGGTGTCATTCTAAGGGGATCCAGTATCTGTGTGCTTGGGATGACATGGTTGGCAGACCATGATGCTCTGCCACAGATGGCCTGCACCTGTCATCCCTGAGATCTGGATACTGGCTAAGGTTCTTGCTGCCCCTAAAGTGCCTTTTTTTAGGCAAGGTTCAAATAGCAAACTCACCACCGTAATAGGAACAGGCAAGCAAAAACTGAGGGTAATGCTACTCAATGCTAGAAGTCTAAATCTCAAAATGCACTCACTCGAGGCACTCCTTAAAATGGAGAGCATTGATATCTGTGCAGTGACTGAGACCTGGTTCAAGGCTCCAGAGAGCACCCCTGCACTACCAGGCTATAACTCATAACACATGTTTCGGCCCTGTAACCTGGACCAAAACACCAAAGGGGGAGGTGTGTCCATATTCATTAAGGATATCCACACCTCCAGGCTAGTTGCTCAGCATAATGCATCTGAGGTTATCCAAGTGCAACTAACTCTGGGCAAAACTGCAATCCAAATTGTAGCTTGCTACAGATCCCCACCATGCTCCAGGATTCCCACTCCTCTTTTCTTGATGTACTGGAAAATATTAGGGTTCAACCAAACACCCTAATAATGGGTGACTTCAACTACCCCACCATTAACTGGGAAAACTACTCATGTACCAAGTCCTTAGCTCAATGCTTTCTGGAATTCATAAACTCCAATGCCCTGGATCAACTTATCCACACCCCCACCAGGGGCAACAATATGCTAGACCTAGTCATTACCAACATGAGTGACTGGTGTTCCACACCTGAAGTCAACTCCTTGTTGGTCTTATCCGACCATAAGCTAATCACCCTTGATATCCACATCCTGCCCCCACCCCCCATTAAGGAAACCACAGTAAAAAATTTCTGCAGAGCTAACTTCATACTTCTTAAGACAGAAGTTGTGAACGTCATGACACCCAAGCAGATGGACAATATAGTTACAACTGCTGATTCCTACACAAATGCGCTGTATAAGCACTTACATGAGTGCATGTATCATGCTATCCCAAACAGAACCAAGACACTGTCCTCCAAAAAAAGGAAGCCAATCTGGTGGTCCCCTGCCATAAACAAACTGTAAAACACAAGGAAGAAACTGTTGCAAAAGAGAGTAAAATCCCATGAGCGGAAGAGCTCCCTGGTCGGCCTCAGTAAGAAGCTGAGATCCCTTATAAGATCCTCCAAAGCTAGCTACGAAAACAAAATCGCCACTAATTCCAAGGACAACCACAAAGTATTCTATAGCTATGTCAAGAATCTCGATGGCAATACCCAGATCTGCTCTGAGTTACAGCACAAAGGCAAGAAAATTACAGAACCAACTGATATTGCCAACATCCTGGCAGATAGGTTCAGTGCTAACTTTACCCCCCTCTCACCCCCTAAAAGGCATGAAGCTGTTACAGGACATGTCACCAGGATTACTGGAGTACTCTTTCCCCAAAGGTGTATTTCACAGTGAATGACTTCAGCAGGATTGCCAAAGTATGGCAACTGAATTGTAATGAGTGCAACTAGCATAAAATGTGGGCAGCTGCAGTGGTGCAGCGGTTAGCATTGCTGCCTCACAGCAAGAGGTTCTCTGGTTCGATCCTTGGCTGGGGTGCCTTCTGTGTGGAGTCTGCATGTCCTCCTTGTGGTCGCGTGGGTTTCGTCTGGGTGCTCCGGTTTCCACCCACATCCCAAAGACATGCTGTAGGTGGATTGGACATTCTAAATTGGCCCTAGGTGTGTGTGTGTGTGTGTGTGTGTGTGTGTGTGTGTGTGTGTGTGTGTGTGTGTGTGTGTGCCTTCTATGGAAGGTTGGGCACCGGGCTGGCAACTCAACACCATAAAACTCCCCTGCCAATCATGAGCGGACAGGTTATCTGCTGTGCCGACCCCTAACCAGGAAAAAGCCGAAAGAAGAAGAAGTAACTAGCATAAAATGCATTGCTCCCTACACAGACAGAAACACACACACACACACACACACACACAGTTGCCATGTCTTGGATTAGAACTCCTACCTAACTAGTACAGCAGTATGCAGTTATAGGACTTGCCACCAAGATTACTGGGCTACAGCTTTCCAGAAGGGGTATTTCACAGTGTATGACATCAGCAGCCTTGCCAAAGTAGGGCATTTGAATTATAGTGAGTGTGACTAGCCTAAAAAGCATTGCTCTCTACACAGACAGAGACACACACTGTTGCCATGTCTGGAATTAGAACTCCTACCTGACTAGTTTATCACACTACAGCAGTACACAGTTATAGGATGAGCCACAGAGATTACTGGGCTACAGTTTTCTGAAAGGTATATTTCACAGTGTATGACATCAGCAGCCTTGCCAAAGTAGGGCATTTGAATTGTAGTGAGTGTGACTAGCCTAAAATGCATTGCTCTCTACACAGAGACACACACACACACACACACACACACACACACACACACACACACACACACACACACACACACACACACACACACACACACACACACACACACACACACACACACACACACACACACACACACACACACACACTTGCCATGTTTGGGATTAAAACTCATACCTAACTAATTTATCAGTCTACAACAATATGCAGTTATGGGACATTCCACAGAGATTAATGGGCTACATCTTTGTTCACCTGGCCTTGATGTCACATATACGGGTATGGATTTGCACCCCAGGCTCTCAGCTCTTTCACATCTGTTATCCCTGTATGGTGGACATTGTGATGTATACTAGGACCAACATATAAGAAATTTGCAAAACCCGCTCTACATTGAGTCCAGTTGTTACACACTCACATCCCCCCTCCATACAGGATACAAATGACAAACACAGACCCACACACACACACCTGTCATGTCTCGGATTAGAACTCCTACCTAAATAGTTTACTAGACTAAAACACTACACAGTTATAGGAAGCGCCACCAGGATTACTGGAGTACTCTTTCCCCAAAGGTGTATTTTACAGTGAATGACATTAGCAGGATTGTCAAAGTAGGGCATTTGAACCGTAGTGAGTGTAACTAGCATAAAATGCATTGCTCCCTACATAGACATAGTAACACACAAAAACATCCACAACTGCCATGTGTGGGAATAGAACCCCCACCAGAGTCCTATATCACACTTCAGCATGAAGCTGTTATAGGATGCACCACATAGATTACTGGAGTACTCTTTCGCCAAAGGTGCATTTCACAGTGAATGACATCAGCAGGATTGCCAAAGTAGGGCATTTGAATTGTAGTGAGTGTAACTAGCATAAAATGCATTGCTCCCTACATAGACATAGTAACACACAAAAACATCCACAACTGGCATGTGTGGGAATAGAACCCCTACCAGAGTCCTATATCACACTTCAGCATGAAGCTGTTACAGGACACGTCACTGAGATTACTGGAGTACTCTTTCCCCAAAGGTGTATTTCACAGTGAATGACATCAGCAGAATTGCCAAAGTACAGCAATTGAATTGTAGTGAGTGTAACTAGCATAAAATGCATTGTTCCCTACACAGACAGAAACACACACACACACACACACACACACACACACACACACACACACACACACACACACACACACTTGCCATGTCTGGGATTAGAACTCCTATCTAACTGGTACAGCAGTACACAGTTATAGGACATGCCACCAAGATTACTGGGCTACAGCTTTCCAAAAGGTGTATTTCACAGAGTACGACATCAGCAGCCTTGCCAAAGTAGGGCATCTGAATTATAGTGAGTGTGACTAGCCTAAAAAGCATTGCTCTCTACACAGACAGAGACACACACACAGTTGCAATGTCTGGGATTAGAACTCCTACCTGACAAGTTTATCACACTACAGCAGTACACAGTTATAGGACATGCCACAGAGATTACTGGGATACAGTTTTCTGAAAGGTATATTTCACAGTGAATGACATCAGCAGCCTTGCTAAAGTAGGGCATTTGAATTGTAGTGAGCGTGACTAGCCTAAAATGCATTGCTCTCTACACACACATACACACACACACACACACACACACACACACACACACACACACACACACACACAAACACACACTTGCCATGTTTGGGATTAGAACTCCTACCTAACTAGTTTAACACACTACAACAGTACGCAGTTATGGGATGTGCCACCGAGATTACTGGGCTACATCTTTCCCAAGGGTGTATTTCAACGTGGACAACCTCAGCAGGCTTGTCATAGTAGGGCTATAGGAAGGACAGTTTGTGTGTGTGTGTGTGTGTATGTGCACGCGTGGGCCATAACCCATTCATCTAGAGTTTGACAGACCACATGCGGGCACACACAGGGTTATATTCCACAGGTACGTGTATACAGCTTCTAGATGACTACTTCCTTGTACAGTCATGTTGCGCAGCTAGCAGTTTCACCACATAGTCCATAATGCTTACAGATACCGGTGGCTAATGTCTTCAGTGAGTGACATCTGAACCTCATGTGGTTGTAGCCATTTGGCTGTGTGCTGGGTGGGACAGGCCTCATAATGGATGGTTCCTTGTCACAGTCACTCTCTTCCACACAGCTAGGTACATCTACATTTGGCTTATTATAGTGTGTTGTCCTTGGATCTATGCCTGAATTCCTATCCACTGTGTGTGCAAAGCATGAGTGGTGCATGCTGAGGAATGTCTGCACTAACATCTGCAACTGCCAGATATGTCTGGTCCACTGTTGTTTGCAGACATGGGCTTCATTTGTTTACATGTGTGAGCATGCCCAGTATGACCTTTTAGTATGTTGTTGTCTGACATCGCCTTCATTTTTCTAAGTGTGTGAGCATGCCCAGTATGCCCTTCTGTACGGAATGTGTGGATCGATTCCAGGTAGTTTGTACTCCAGTGCAGGCCTTTGTTTTGCACACCTACAGGTAGCAAACTATTTCTGCAAGGTATCCGTCTATCATTTGGCAATATGGGGACAAACTGTGCAGGGGATAGTGTGTACTGTAGGTGATTGTGTCTGTGCTGCTTCAGCTGCATGGTACTTCTGTTAGCAGAGATATTTAGACGTGTACTATTATACACAGTGATGTGTTCTGTCCTCATGTACTGTCAGGTGGACATTCTTGCTCACAGTGATGTCTTGGGGGACAAGGGTGACTGCAGCTGTCTCCGGTATTGTGGGCAGACATCTATGTATTCATGGTAAGTTATGTCATTCTGGAGGGGGAGCTGAAGACACTTGCTGCTGGGTCTGTGTATTTAGTTCAGCACCTTGGTACAGTGCTGGCAGAGGATCCCATATTTCTATACCCATTACCATGACAGTATGGGCTTATCTTGCTGTGGCAATGCTCACTGCTGTACAGATTTGCACAGGTTACTCAGGGGCAGGGGCCATGGGTCAGGACATTGTGGTGTATGGACAGGTGTGTAGCCACCCATTTATGTGTTTGCAGCCAGAGATAGTGTGTGCACAAAGCTTGGTGTCAGACCCTGCACATTCCATGCTGCCCATGCTCCCACCCCCCCTGTTATTCTATCCTCTTCCATACATTATGCATACATTCTCTGATACTTCCCTAAGGGTATCACCCCATCACAGGTGTGTGTTACTGTTGGTCCACAGTTCATGCAGTGGGACATAGTGGACATGTTACTGTGGTTTGTCCACATGGCCTTGCATATGGCTTATGTGAAGTGTGTTATGTTGTTATCTGGGTGTCCATGACATAACATGCATTGGCAGTACATGTGAGACATAGGCCTTTGGCAGAGGTCTGTGGGAAATTAGGTGTTGCTGCAGGCGAGATGTGGCAGGCCATTGCATTCTGTCTTTCTTACAGTCTCAGACCACCATACAGTATGTTCCCCTGGGGTGACAGTGTAGGTGTGATAGGTGTTCATGCCAATACCTTCTATCAGTCTTGATCAGGTGGTGTGGATGCTAGCAGGGTGCTACCCACAGCTAGGGTCACACCTGCATGGGACACCTGCATTGCATGGTGCATTCTTCCACTATTGCCATATACAGGTGGGGTCATACTGTACCCATTCCCCACAGCAGGGATAATACCAGAGAGGTACCTGTGGGTAGTGTTTGCATGAGCTGGGTGCATGTGTGCTATGGACACTACTTGCATCTGACACACAGATATGCATGGGGCATTCCAGTTATGCTGGCTTGTGCAGGTACTTCAGCTGTTTCCCAATACATCAGTCCTACCTCCTTTGTGATCTGCAAGTGTTCGGGCAGACATCACCGGTATTCCCTACTACAGGACCAGTTACTGTGATGCATACCTGTATGTACAATTCCAAGGGTGTCTCCATTTCACAGTGACACAATATATACTGTATGTCTGGGGTATTTTCCTGTGTATACTGCTTGTATATCTAGCCCAACAGCCATGTCATGTCAGTCTTTCAGATAGTGACACGTATTACCACCATACATTTACAATGGCTTACTGTTAGCATGTGTTATACTGGTGGGGATTGTCTTTGTCACTACAGTTGTGAGGGCTTGTCCCTATCATCAGCAGTAGTGTGCAATGGCCACTAGGTCTTACCTCAACATGCCTACATACTGACCACTCTCACACAATATAAAACACACACCATCCTAACACACACAGACCTGCATATTGTGCAAATGCTACAACCTATCCTGCTACCTTGGCTGCCTCTGGGCATCTGTGCTCCACTCGTATTATACCTACTCATACATGTTACTACATTTCTACATAGGATTGGGGGGGCACACCTGACTGTTACTACATTTCTACACTGGATTGGGGGGAAAGGGCACACCTGACTGTTTTTACATGTCTACATAGGAGTGGGGGGGGGCACACCTGACTGTTACTACATTTCTATGCTGAATTGGGGGCAGGGGCACACCTGACTGTTTCTACATGTCTACATGGGAGTGGGGGGGAGGGCACACCTGACTGTTACTACATTTCTACATAGGGTTGTGGAGGGGGGCACTTGACTGTTTTTACATTTCTACACAGGATTGGGGGACACACCTGACTGTTACTACATTTATACACAGGATTGGGGGCACACTTGACTGTTACTACATTTCTATACAGGATTGGAGGGCACACCTGACTGTTTCTACATTTCTATACATGACTGGGGGGCACATCTTACTGTTTATACATGTCTACATAGGATACATGGCACTTGTACACATTTGCTATGACTGTACTGGTATGTCAGGTACTCCATTTCATTCTGTATTCTAACCTATCATGCTGACTAGAGGCATATCAGTGTACTACAGGTCTTAGCTTTGGTTGACCTACAAATTAGTGTCTGACTTCCTACCCTTCAAAACTAACATCCCACTGCCTGACCTGCTCTAGTCTGTCTGTATAGGCCTGGGGGGGGGGGGGGTTACTCATAGGCATCATTCAGAGGTCATAGCACAGCCACTGTTTGTGTTTGTCTACACCTGTCCTGCTGGCTGAGACTGTTGTTGGGTATGTGAACCTCCCTGACTGGCATGTGTGAGTCATATGGACACATATGTCGCCCAGCACATTTATTGCAGTGGGTTTTGTCACCCTGTGTAGTACTGGCTACTAAGGTGACTCCAGTATTTGTTACAGATGTCATGGTGCCACTATGGGTGTCTACTATCTTCTGGCATACCATTCAGCCACCTGATTCCCTTGCATGCTCACATCCATACCATAGATACAGGTAACGACACATTCTACTCCATTCGGCAAAAATTTGGTAGGTTGATTGACTTACCTTGTGGGTGTGCCAGTATTGAGGATGGTGCTGGAGGGCTGCCTATGTCGGATGCATATAGTATACTCTCTATACATGGTTGAGCACAGGTAGTGTCATGTTTGGCATCCATTTTACTGTATGTGTGAGTCAGAGAGAGGTGTCATTCCCTGGGTCCCTACTGTGTCAGTGTATGTGCTATGCATTGCCTCTTTGCCAAGGCCAGGGCATACTGGGCATGCCTCCATCTGCCTACTGGGGCAGGTTCAGGTTGTTCCTCCTCCAAATCACTCTGTGCCTGTGCAGGCCTTCGCATTGGTGGGGGGCTGTGTGGCCCTGCCCCGTACTGTTCCTGCTGAAGCTGTTTCCAAAGGATCATACTGTGTAGCATGGCACATACCATGACAATTTGAGTACATGTAGCTGGTGAGTACTGTAAGGCTCCACTGGATGTGTCCAGGCACCAGAACCGTGACTTGAGCATCCCAAACACATGCTCTATTATAAGTCTGGTCTGTGCATGTGTCTCATTATGGCGTTCCTGTTCGGGTGTGTGTGCATTTCTGATGGGGGTCATCAGCCACGGCTCCAGTGTGTAACCAGCATCCCCCACTAGGTGACCATAAGGGATGTCCCCATTGGCAAATCTCTGGTACAGCTGTGTCAGATGCCTGATGTGGGAATGGTGATAGCTTCCAGGGCAGCCAGCACACACATTCATTATAATGCCCTGGGCATCGCACATGACCTGGCAGTTGATGGAGGGGAGGCCCTTGAGATTGATGTAGACCCTACCCTGATCATAGGGTGGTGCTTTGTTGCATATATGCTTGCAGTCTATAGCACCCACTACCTAAGGGTATTCTGCTATTTGGTGGAAGAGACACATATTGCTGTCCAACACCTCACGGGTGTTGAGGAAATATATGTATTCACTGGCATGTACTGACATGGCATCCAGGAACTGGTGGAATACTCTGGATGCTGATGCCTGTGAGATTC
The DNA here is from genome assembly GCF_019279795.1 of Protopterus annectens. Classification (NCBI taxonomy): domain Eukaryota; kingdom Metazoa; phylum Chordata; order Ceratodontiformes; family Protopteridae; genus Protopterus; species Protopterus annectens. Next base: position 278,488,481 of record NC_056746.1, read on the forward strand.
CCATGATATCCCCAGTTGAGCTTTGGGAGGTACCTGTGGCTAGTATTCCTAGGCCTACACATACTTTGGTATCCACTGGGATGGGTTCCCCTCTGTCAGTTCAGTGTGTCAGGCATGGCTGGCACAGCTCAACAATTTGCTGTAGGAGGTCCCTGTCCACCCTATAGTGCTCCACTATCTCCAGCTCATGTAGCACCTGGTAGGTTACCCTTGGTCTGTACACTCTTCTCCATCTCCTCACTGTGGGTTGGTTGACAGCATTCACATCCTCACCACCCTCAGCCTCTTCCACATGTTGTTGTATGATGCCTGCTGCAGCCCCTATCATTTTCTTGTTTTGTTTGTTAAAAGTTCCCCGCTTGTATACACCAGTGGTGTAGAGTATGGAAAAAACCAGAGGGGAAGGTGTTTGCATAGTTTATAGTAGTGTTCTGGGCTGGTCTGCTGCCTGTGTAATTGGCTGATTCTGATACATTTCACCTGCCAGCTATGCTAGTTCTCCTAGATGACCTTCCTACTGCTGTTTTCCCTTCCCATTGCCTTCCTGTTTAAGCCCAGGGGCATGCCGTGCAAACACAGTGCTCAAATGTGCACAGAGTTGCTATTTCCTGGTTTACTTTTATTTTTTCTTTAAAACCCAGTGCACGGCGTGCACACCCACTTAGGCAATGTAAAGAGTGCTAGGCAGCCTCAGACATATCCCCTTACCTAGCTGTGCTAAGCTAGGAGCAAACCTGAGCCACATGGCTCCAATCCTCTTACAGTATGCCTGACACCCCTCTCCCCCATGATATCAGTTAACTCCTAGGCTTGCACCAAGCTATTCCTACTCTTACACTGTTGGGACCTGACTAGCATGCAGGGGAAATCTGGGATTCACTATCATTCCCCTCATTTGCATAGGATTGCCTGCTAATGCATAGTTACATGTCTCACACTGAGCCTTCCCCCTTAGCAACCACTATTCACTGGCCGTGTTGTCATCTGCCTGCCATTGACTATAATGGCAGAATAGTGATTTTAGTTAGAATGCTTATTTTAGTTTTATTTTCTTATTTTCCCCCAATCCCATTTGCGTGCCGCTGCCCTACTCTTAAACAGCCGAGATCGGCTAAAAAAAATAAAAGTTGATTTTCTTTTCAACTGTTTTCCATGCCAGTGGCCTTATACTTGCCCATTGCCATGCTTTCTAAATGATATGCACCCTTTATTTGGAGCTGTCATGGCTCCATTTTGGAATTTGCAGAAATGTACTCCCATTACTGGAGGAGCACATTTCTGCAGATTACACTAGTCCTGCACGGCCAGCTTCCAGCTTCCTGGATCGCAAATTCACCTCATTTACATGGATTTCTCCTGCAAATGGGGTAATTTGCATACAGGGGCTGAGTCCGTGCAGGAGCACTCGTGCACACCCCTACAGGTTATTCCTGGATCGCACAGCAGACATATTGCCTGCTGGAGCTCCTGCACTAATCCTGCACGCCATGCAGGCCTTGTAGATTCTGGGGGCTAGTCTTCACTATCTTATTGTCTTCCTTGACTGCAGATGGGTTAACATGCCAAAAAACGCAACCATTCATGCTGGTTAGGCTTCCTCCACATGCTTTGAATGCTGCCCGTACCATGACAGCTGCATCATCCCATGTCACATGACTCTACATGGAATATGAAATCCAGTGCACATACCACCCCCTGCCAGCTCCAGTTAACTAGTTGTTTTTGGATCATGCAACTACATGGAGCTGTTTTGAAATACGCAGGGTCATTTGCACTATTAGAGACTGAAGTATAGCTCTTGAAATGATCCAGAGAGAGTAACAATTGTTGTAAAAACTCTCACAGTACGTAAAACATTAAAAAGCAGCCCTGAATACATAATAGTTATTGTGATTGAGTGGAAGTACCCATTTACAAACAGATATTGTTGAATGGATTATAGGTCTTTTTTTTAAATTCACTCCTGCAAACTTGTTAAAGTGTAAGATAGTAAAAAGCCCATTCAGCCTATCACACCTCTTTGATTGTGTAACTCTTTGTCACTCTTTGACCATTGTCATCCACCTGATGTTACTGTTTGTCTTATTCTATATGCCATTAGCGGCAGTTGGTGTAGATGGTTAAGGCTGTGATTTGTTGTCCCGGTGGTATAAGGTTTGTTGCCCCAGTCTTCATTTGTCTTCTGTGTGACCTTATGCAAGTCACTGAACCAGCCGTTTTCCCAGGCTACCCCTGAAAAGGGATTGTGTGTCCAGTGGGCTTATCTGGTAAACAAATTATTATTATTATTAGTATTGCTATTATTATTATTATTATGATTATTATTATTAAATGTCATCCTGAAGCATGGTAATGTCCTTTTCAGAGCTACTGTTTAATTTAAGAAATATTTCCTGGAATGCCTAGCGACTGTTTAATCCTAAGATTTATCTGATGAACCCTTATAATGCCTTGTGTTAAGCTAATGTTCACTGTAGGTGCCATTTGTTCCCTATGGTAAGTGAATGATTCTAACGCTTCACTTTTTAGATATAAATTCTGATCTGCAAGGTTGATTTTCATAGAGGATTATGATCAGTTTGCTGATCATAACCATTTATTATGTGTCCAAGATATACATGCCAAGAAATTTACCTCAAAATTGTATGCCTGATCTGTATATAAAACTAAAAAGACTTTGATACTGGTTGTATCTTGCTATCCATATCCAAAAACATGAGCTTCCAGTTTTTCACTTTTTGAATTATCTTTTTGTTAATTTATTCCCACATATCCTTAGCTGCCACAACAGAATCCCTTTTAATCAACACTCCAAAATACTTCATTTTATTGTGTCGCTATAAATATGAGTATTAGTGAACCAAATCATGTGTAGGTACATAGTTTACAGCTATAGCCTTTGTTTTATCTTCATTGATTTTATATCCCCAAAAAACTTGAGCTGCTTCAAACTATTCCAAAACACTGAGATGTCCTTTTCTCTTTTTATTGGGTACAAAATAATACCATCTGCATAGCCCTAAGCAGCATCCTACCATCACCCAGAATGATTCCAAAGTACAAGCAGAAAATGATTGATTTCAACAATAGGCTAAGTTTCTGGTGTCATTCTAAGGGGATCCAGTATCTGTCTGCCTGGGATGACATGACAGACCTTGATGCTTTGCCAGAGATGGCCTGCATCTAACACCCCTGGGCTTCCTGATACTAGCCAAGGCTCTTGCCACCCCTATAGTACCTTTTTTAGGCAGTGTTCCAAAGACCAAATTACCACCGTAACAGCTACAAACAAATGCAATTTGAGAATCATGCTGCCCAATGCTAGAATTCTAAATCTCAAAATGCGCTCGCTCGAAGCACTTCTTAAAATGGAGAACATTGACATTTGTGCTGTAACAGAGACCTGGTTCAAGGCAGCAGAAAGCACCTTGCACTACCAGGCTATAACTCATTCCACACCTTTCGGCCCCAGAACTTGGATCGAAGCTCCAAAGGCAGTGGTGTTTCCATATTCATAAAGGATGCACACACATCCTGACTGGTAGCCCAACATAACACATCAGAGATACTTCAAGTGCAGTTAACATTGGGTAAGACAGTGATTCAGGTCATAGCCTGTTATAGGTCCCTAACCATGTCCCAAGCCTCACACTACACATTCCTAAGCACCCTGGAGAATATTAGGGTCCAACCTAACATTCTCATACTGGGCAACTTCAACTACCCCTCCATTAACTGGGAAAACTACTCATGTACCAATACGCTTGCCCAATGTTTCCTGGAATTCATTCATTCCAATGCCCTAGACCAGCTTATTCTTACCCCCACTAGAGGTAGCAACATCCTTGACCTGGTCATTACTAACATGGGTGACTGTTGCTCTACACCAATAGTCAACTCCTCCCTGGTTAGATCTGACCACAAACTAATCACCTTGGAAATCCACATACCTCCCACTCCCCCACCCCCCGCAAAGGTAACCCACCATGAAAAACTTCTCCAAAGCTAACTTTGGGCTCCTAAAAACAGAGGTGGCTAACTTCACGGCACCCATCCAAATGGAGAATAGTTGCATGTCCACCGAATCATACACCAATGCACTGTACAAACACGTACACAAATGCATGGATCTCGTCATACCCAATAGAACCAAAACACTCTCCTCCAAAAAAGGAAGCCAATCTGGTGGTCCCCTGCCATAAACAAACTCCATAACAGAAGGAGGAAACTGATGCAGAATAAGGTGAAGTCCCATGACTGGAAAAACTCCCTTATCAGCCTCAACAAAAAGTTGAGATCCCTCATCATATCCTCTAAAGCTAGCTATGAAAACAGAATTGCAGCAGATAGTACTGACAACCACAAGGCCTTCTATTGTAATGTAAAGAATCTACACAGCAATAACCAGATTAGCTCTGAGCTACTGCACAATGATACCTCCTATACCGAGCCAACAGATATTGCCAATATACTGGCCAACAGATTCAATGCCAACTTTACCCCTCTCTCCCCCTCCAAAGGACCAATCATAATACCAGTAGATTACCAGGCACCCAGTATTACTACTGCACAGGTTAAAACAGCACTGTCCAAGGCCAAGAATACAGCTTCTATGGGACCTGACAATATCCCTGGCTGTGTTCTACATGAACTACAGAGTGAGCTAGCATCTCACCTCTTGCCCTGTTTAATCACAGCCTCACTTCAGGCTTTGTCCCTACTGAATGATGCACTGCTACAGTCATCCCTCTCCATAAAGGAGGAGTGACTACAGACCCTGGGAACTATCGGCCCATTAGCCTGACATGTCTGATATGCAAAGCTATGCAACACATCATTATGGACCTAATAAACAAGGATATAGGGAATCTCCAAGCACTGGATCCCACACAGTTTGGTTTTGTGAAAGGTAGATCATGCCTGCTCAACTTGGTCGACTTCGTTGAGTCAGTCACCAGAGGTGTGGATGAAGGCAAGGTGGTTCATATAGCCTACCTTGATATGGCCAAGGCCTTTGATACCATTTCCCACTCAGGAATCATAGAAAAATTCACTAAGTTAGGCATCAACTCCTATATCACTAGGTGGGTTGCAAACTGGCTCACAGATAGAACCGACAGTGTGAAAGTAGCTGACTCCAAGTCAGACTGCTGACCAGTCACAAGTGGAGTCCTACAGGGCTCGGTCCTGGGTCCTCTCCTGTGTGGTATCTACTTCTCAGAAGTCCAGGCCAACACGAAGGGACTTTGGCTGACAAAGTTTGCAGATGATTGCAAGTTGGGAGTCATTATTAACTCCCCAAGTGATCTTGACATCCTACAGAAAGGCCTCACTGAGACCAACGACTGGTGTCAGAACCAGGACCTTAAGCTCAATGCCAAAAAATGTGTCATAATCCCCTTTGGGAAAAACACAGTTCCCATGAATTACCACATCAATGGTAGTCCACTGAACACAGAAGGTGTTATAAGAGATCTAGGAACACAGGTTGACAGCAACTCCTCTTTTGACCACCACATTGCCACTGTGGTCAGAAAGTCCTATGTGGCACATCTCATTACTAAGGGTTTTGCATCCAGGAAGAAAGAAGTCATTGTCTCCCTCTATTCTTCCCCCATTAGGCCAACCATCGAGTACAATGTCCCATTTGGCATGTACCTCACTAGACACTTGCAACAACTGGAGAGGCCACAGAAGTACCTCACAAAGAGTTGCCTAGGCCTTAAACACTTGTCCTATATGGACAGACTCAAAAAACTCCAACTATTCTCTGTCTCATGTCACGTACTTAGAAGCAATCTCTGCTTGACTTACAAAGCCATGTCTGACCCAGCTCTGTTAGAAGTGCTACAGCTAAAGAAACGCCAATCCCTCCACACCACATGCTCTGGAGACCTCAACCTCATTACCACAATCAACAGAATGTGCTGGAGGGACAGGTTCATAACCCAGAGATTGCCCATGCTATGGAATTGACTTCCCATACATGTCAAACAGCACCTCACTGGCCATCTTCAAGAGAAATCTTGGTGAGTGGATGAGAAATAGAAAATTCACCCCAGGGATCACTCCAGTGGCTCTACTTGGCAGAGGCATTGGGAACTAAGGTTGGGTGGCAAGATGCCAGGATAATCCTATGGGCTAGGCTTGTAAAGGCTCCAGAGCCACTAGCTTAGTACACTCCTATGAACCTATAAAGCCAACTTGTTTTGATTACCATACCAATTATATCATTGAATTTCACTGTCCCTTATTTCTTTGCCAGTGGCTCTAAATATAACTCAAATTACAAAGGGGAATGATAGCACCCCTACCTGATTCCTCTGTTCAGACACAACTTATTAGAGAGGAACCCTCCCACTTTAATTTTTACCTCTGATCCTTCATATATCCTCCTAATTTACCTTATATTGTATCAGGGGAATGCAAATGCTTACAATGCCCTACTAATAAAATACCAGCTAAGTTTGTCAAATGCTTTCTTTGCATCAAGACTCACCCACAGTCATATTGTTTTCTTACATTTTGCTTCCATCTAGATCATCGTTTTATTAATGTTGCCAATTTTTTGTCTGCCCTCCACAAAACCTCATTGATCTATATCTATAAATTTTGGCAAGCCCTTTGCCATTCTTTTGGCTATTGTGAACATAAACACTTTATAATCATGGTTTAGAATTGCAATGGACCTATATGAAGCTAGGTCTGATTGGTCTTTACCATTTGTATGTACTACAGCCACCATAGCTTTTTTCCAGGATGTTGGCACTTCTCCTCCTTTTAATACATTTTTAAACAAAACCTTCCAGATGGTTATTATTTTCTTCCCTCCTAGCTTCCAAACTTCCAAAGGAGACTTTCTTCCAGATTGGTTATATGTCACCATTTTTATCTCACCTCCTCATATGTTAACTGTTAATTGTTGAACCTCATCTATCTCCAACCTTGGCATACTGAAGTCTTAGATAAATATTTCCTTTTGGGCACTTTCTTGATTTCCACATTTCTCTGCTTTATATACATTTTCATAAAATTTCTGAAATATTTCTAATACCTCTACAAGATCTACAGTTATTTTTCTTGTTGCAGACTCCCTAAGTTTGCAAAAATTCTTTCTACTTTCTGCTACCTAAGTCATTGTGATAAAATAAACAGTTGCTTAACAGCAATCTTTCTAAACTCATGCATGTTATCAAGATATTCCCTTATTTTTTCTTTAGCACTCTGCAGTTGCACCTCTTCTTGTTCTATAAGATTCTCCTTATTCAGCAATACTTTAACCTTTGTCTGCCCCTCTAAATAGTTCTTGTTACTTGTAGATCAGAGTGTGTGATATACCTTTAAGAAGCTTTCCAGTGAGTCAGCAATGCATATATGTACTGAGCATGTCCAAGCAACAGTGCCATTTTGAGTGAGCAGCCAGAGTGTGAGCATGCAAGTATGTAGTCAGTCAGTTAGTTGGACAGTTCATTTAAGTTTAATGTTCCTGCCATCTATCCTGATGTATTTCTATACAATAAAGTACTTAAACAAACACCCAAGCCTCAACATCTTCTTACTGCACATAAGAAGAGCAACATGGTGTCAGAATGCAATCCAGAGATACAGCCATGAGGCAACCAGTTAAAGTTGAAGGAATATACAGGAGTGGATCATCCCTACTGCTCAAACGACTTGCAAAACAGGTCAGAAACAAATTCCAGGTACTAAAACTTGCTTAAATTATTTCTTTTGCTGTAAATATAAAACAAAACACTCAGAATGCTCAAAATGAATGTAGTAGTAAATGAAATATCTGAAACTGCAACATATTGATAAAAATATTCAAAATAATTACAAAAATGTTTGAAACAATATCCAAATAGCATAAAATGCACAAAAATGGGAAAACACTCATTTTGGAAAATTCTGCTTGACTGAAAATCTTTATTTTTAATCACATTCAGTATGCCATTTGGAATAAAGTCTGGCAGTGAAGTCTTTCAGCGTGCAATGGAGCAATTTTTTCTTACTATCCATGTGCTATTATACTAGATGATATTCTAGTAGGAGGCAATGATGAAGTTGAACATGACAGAAACCTCAAGAAAGTTCTGAAAAGAGCATGTCAAGTGAACCTTAAACTGAATCCTCAGAAGTGCAACTTCCGCCAACAAGAAGTTACTTATGTTGGCACTTGTTTATCAGTTCAGGTTTACAACCAGATACTTCCAAGCAGTTCTTGAGATGCCAGCTCCAGACAATGTTCAAGCCCTACAACATTTTCTTGGCATGGTCAACTATCTAGGCAAGTTCATTCCAGATTTAAGCCAACTTTCAGCACTGGTAAGAGAACTGACACAAAAAGATGTAATTTTGTCATTGTCAGAACAGCCCCAAAGACTATTTGATGTCCTGAAACAGAAAATTGCCAACCCACCAACACTCAGCTACTATGATGTTTACAAACCAGTTATGCTTTCCTATGATGCTTCTAAGTTTGGTCTAGTTGCAGTCATTCTTCAAGAGAGTAGACCAGTAGTCTATGCATCAAGAACTCTTACCCAGACTGAGATTCAATATTACCAGATTGAGAACGAGCTTTTGGCAATTCTGTTTGCATGTTCAAAGTTCCATGATTATATTTATGGTCGACCTATTCAGATCAAAATTGACCACCAACCTCTAGCAACTATTTTGAGAAAGCATATGCATACAGCTCCAGCTAGACTGCAACACATGATGTTCAAATTGCAAAAGTATAATTTCAATCTTGTTTACACAAAAGGCAAACTTCTTTATCTTGCTGGTACTTTATCCAGATCGCCAGAAAAATTACAGAACAGCATAACAATGAGTAACATGATTTTGAGGTCATGAAAGTGAAAAATTTTTCTTCCACACGTCTTGATGAGCTCAGAACACACACGGTTTCAGATTCAGTTTTCCAGAAGCTCAACCTTTTTATCAGTTGAGGATGGCCTTCAAAGCAATCTTGTTTACAAGTAGAAGTGCAACCTTATTTTCCATACAGAGATTAGATTTGGTCAGACAATGGTATCATCATGAAAGGTCCTAAATTGATTGATCGAAAATCCTTGCAGCACAAGTATATCAAAATCTTGCATCGTGGCCTTTCAGGAACTGCTTTTACCAAAAGAATGGTGAGAGGTCTACTATTTTGGCCTTCTATGTCAAGAGATGTTGAGAAAGTGCTTTCATCTTGTTCAGTATGTAATAGTACAAAGCTGCATCAACAGAAAGAAACACTTCAGTTAATTCAGAATCCTGAACTACCTTGGTCAACAGCAGACACAGATATCTTTGAGAGGAATGGTCAACATTACTTAGTGTTAGTAGACTCTTATTCAGATTGGTTTGAGATTGACCTATTTCCCAACCTAACTTCTAGTGCTGTCATTATTAAGTTGAAGCAACATTTTTCTGTCCATGGTAGTCCGCATAGAATTATTTCTGACAATGAGCACAATTTCTAGTCAGCAGTTCAAGAAATTTGCAGAAGAGTGGGACTTTGCGCATATCACAAGTAGTCCTGAATATCCCCAGTCAAACGGCTTGGCTGAATGTGCAGTTCAAAGTGCAAAACAGTTAGAAAAATCCAGACGTGACAGTACTGATGTTTTTCTAAACTTGACAAATCTTAGAAACATTCCTCATCATAATCATCTTGGTTCACCTGCCCAGAGACTTATGTTGAAACAAACCAGAACCACATTACCAATCAGCAGTAATTTATTGGTTCCATGTGCTAAGAATAACAAAGCAGTAAAAGCCCAATTGTTGAAAAAGCATTTGTCCCAGTAGTCTTACTATGATAAAACCAGCTAACTGCTCAGTTTATTGAAAAAATGGGAGACAGTGAGGATGCAGATGTCAAAAGGTTTTATCGCATCAGATTTCTGAAAAGTTTGAGTCAAAAGCCGAGATCATACATTGTGGAATCCCAAGGAGTGGAATTCAGATGAAATTGGAAGCATTTGCTACCAGTTTCTGAACCAGTGTTACAGCGTCTTGTCTGTAACAAAGACTGTAGTTCTCAGAGTGACTTGACCAATGTTCCTGTTCCAGAGGACATTCAGTCAGCAATCCCCATTCCTGAGAAAATCCTTGAGACTCCTCAAGCAGAACATTCTCCAGTGACTGTCCCTGTTGCTAAACCCAGTCCTAACTATTATGTCACTAGATCAGGTCGCACCTCGAAACCTAGTTCCACATACATGGCAACCTGGACATGACTGTTATTTTTCTTTATTAGTGTCTGTATAATTGGATGCCTATTCAAATATCATTGTTTATATGAGACAGCTCAGTAAAGCAGGAGAAAGTAGCTCAGAGTGTGTGATATACCTTTAAGAAGCTTTCCAGTGAGTCAGCAGTGCAAATAAGTACTGAGCATGTGCAAACAATATGCCATTTTGAGTGAACAGCCAGAGTGTCAGCATGCAAGTATGTACTCAGTCAGTTAGTTAGATAGTTCATTTAAGTTTAATGTTCCTGCTATCTATCCTGATGTATTTGTATACAATAAACTACTTAAACGAACACTCAAGCCTCAAAGTCTTCTTGATGCACATAGGAAGATCAACATTACTTCTTAACCATATCTCTTTTCCTTTATTTCCACCCTACTTTTAAACTCCATTTTCATTTTATACCAATCACTAGCTATAACATCTGAAGAAATTTCTATCTTCCTTAATAACACTTGAATAATTTCCACTAACAGTTCCTTAAATTCCCCTCTTTTTAACAGATTGGTGAGGAAGTGCCAGTGTCTCATTTTTAATTCATCACCCTGCATTTTATCTTGGTTGCTATTGGTGCATGGTCTGAAATAGTTTTTGGATGTGTGTCATGTTAAATGCACATGTTCCCGTGCAATATAATTTCTGACTATTCTAACTCATTTGTTGCACCTTGAGGAATAATATGTAAATTTACTCTGACTTCCTGCTCCTGAATTCACCTTGTCCATACCGAATATTTTCATAAATTTCTTCAGAAATCTAACCTCTTTTGTTATATTTCCCTTCTATGTCCCCTAGCTGCATCCTCACTTTTGCAAATCAAGCTTCAGTCCTCACCTATAAGTAATATTCTCTGCCAAAAGCTGATTATTTCTCCCAATTTTTTTCTGAAGCTCCATAATAGCAGTTTTAGGTAGAATACAAATACATATCAGCACAATCTTTTTCCTTTGCCAGTAGCCCCTTACTGCCAGAAATCTACCATTATTATTTATTTTTCCTCTTCTTTCACTATTGGGGTTTCCCTAGCAATTAGTAAAAGTACTGCCTTTTTCCTTTGTCCCTAATATTTTGATGTATATCCATTCTGAAATCCTTTCTTTTTCAAATTCACATGCTCACTTCCTTCCAAATGCCTCTCCTGTAGCATTGCTATTTGCAATTTGCATTTCTTAATATAATTCAATACTCTTTACCTTTTTGTTTATACCATTGAAGCTATTCACATTATGCAATAATATAGATAATGTAGCCATTATAATGTTGTTATACCCACCTGTCATAAATGTCAGCTTTTTTAAATTCCAACTTTTGTGTTACGTGTGCTCATTAATATTTGGCAGGTTGATCCTTTTCATCTCCAATTTAACCTATGTCACATTTTACAAGAAGTTTTGTTTTAATGAAAACCATCACACAAAAAAAAATACACACCCAGAACACCCCCATAACCATTTAACTTAAAACAAACACTGTAACTATGTACATCTTCAAATAATGAAATTTAACTCTTCTGATATAAATAATTGTCCCAAATCATCAGCTGCACCCATAGGAATTACCTAACCTAAAATTCAGGTTATCCATGCTAAAGCACATGTTACAGCCTGTGATCCTACTATGCTAATTGTTGTCTTTTCTTGTCTTATAAAAGAAAAAGCTGGGAGATGAAAGCATCATTAAAGTGTTTTATGGTCGAACTCCTAGCTTTTTCTTTTATTGGACTGACTTTTGCTTAGCTTGTTGGGGATTCATTTGGTTGCCTGATATAGATTTTGATTTGATTTTCTTGTCTTATCTTTATTCCTCTCCCAGAAGTGAAAATAGCTTGCATGCTTTCAGCAAAACATTAACTTTAGCATATTTTTTTTAACAAGAAACATCTTTATTAAATTATCATGCATAATATAGGCAATCATACATTTATATAATGAAAACAAGCCATATTGACATTCTTTTAGTTACAAGCATTATCACTTATAATCTATCCAGCCATTTTCAGTCAAATATTGCACAGCTCATTGAAATCTTGTCTTCTTTTAAACCTTGTTCCTCCTCTGCATTTATTCTTCCTACAATTCCCATTTTTATATATAATTTGTATCTACCAATTTCCTAAAGATCCAATTCCTGTTGTTTTATCTCTGTTACTAGATTCACTGCTTCTAGTACAGTTGGTTTAGACTTTGATTTCCATTTTCTAGTAACTGCTTTTTCTGGCAGCCATCATAATTAGACTCAGCAAGGCCTTACTATGTCTAGGTGATTCTAATTCTTAGTTACACCTGTTTGCTCACCCAAAATTTCTGACATGGTAGTTTGCAGGAAATCTTTAAAGTCTGACAACTCATTAAACTCCCAGAAAATATGTTCCCAATTACATCTTTCTTTCCCATCACACCTCCAGCATTTGCTGCCTACCTGAGGATAAATTCTTTGGAGTCTACATGGGGTATAAAAATATCGATGTAAGCACTTCCAAGCAAAGATCCTAAATCTTTCTAGACTTTGCTGCATATTTGGGAGACATACATATAACCCTCATTGATTCTTTGTGAGCTGCTTATTCAGTCTCTCTCTTCCTAGTCTTTTCAAACCTCCTCTGCTGGATTCCTATAATCGTGCAGTATTTTGTATGCTCTATTAACTGTTCCTTTTTTAAAAGCAGCTTCTGTTTTAGATTCTACTAAAAACTCTACCAGTCCTAGTCTTTCACTTTGGATCCCCCCTATTTCTTTCTTTTTGCCTATACTCTGATAAGGCAATCTCTATCCTGCAGTCCAAATAAATTCTTGGCCTCTTCCCATTCTATTACCTTTCCCTCTCTAATTATTTGCTTCCAATATATTGGTTCTTTCATCAATTTTCTCCAATAAATTCCAGACCCCTCTTGCCTATTGTCCGTATCCCTAATTGCAGTCATCCCTATCGGCAGCATCGCCTTTCTCTGCTTTCAGAAAATATTATCTCCTAGCCATTGAAACAAAGAAGTATTCTGTTTTTATTGCTCTTTATCAGATTGTCCCCATGGATACATAAAAACACATATAGAGATACTTCTACAAGCATTTATTTATTTGCTGGATGAAAGCTTTAATATATTCAATGTTCTTTTTTATTTATTTACTTTCTCTTAAAGCCTATTACTAGATCAAGCCAATGTCCTTAATCTAGTCATTCCTCTATGCAAGAATGAGAAAAAGCACATCAACCCTGGTAAAACGGTGAACCCTAGCCCCAACCCAGATGCAACCAACCTGGACTTAGCAACCCAATTTAACTAATTTTTCATTGACTCCTTCAGCAAACTAACATCATCCTTTGCCAACAATTCAGTAGTGTCTCATCAACCTTTACCCACCCCTATCTCCCCTGACCACTCCTGTCCTCAAACTCCACCTTTCTCATTCAAACCCATCTCCACATCTAATGTAAAAAAACTTCTCCTAAAATTAAAGCCTGGTTCCAATTCTCCAGATGAAAACCCCTCCTACTTCCTAAAGATAGCTGCAGAAGAAAGAGCCCTCCCTGTCAGTATACTAATTAATCGGTCCATCATAGAATGCCAGGTCCCCCATCTCTGGAAAAAAGCCTTTATCATTCCCCTCCACAAAGGTGGCAGTAATAATAACATTACTAATTTCTGCCTCATAGAAATTCTATCCCCTATTTCTAAGCTTCTCGAAAAGTGTGTACACCAACAACTCTTACCCTATCTCATTAATAATCACCTTCTTACCCCCACACAACATGGCTTTAGACCAGGTCATAGTACCTCCACTGCCCTTCTCTCCTTTCTAGAAACAATCAACAAAGCCCATGATTCTGGTCACTTCACATCCACTCTTCTCCTTGACTCCTGTAAGGCATTTGATACCATTTCCCCCAGCCTGCTTCTAACCAAACTCTCTAAACTCAGCCTGTCCCATTCCTCTACCCAGTGGTTCTCAAGCTATCTCACAAACAGGCAATGGGCAGTAAAATGGAAAAAAGCTACCTCACCCTTCCTTAATATACTCATAGGTGCCCCATAAGGTTCCATTATAGGCCCCTTACTATTTAAGATATTTATTAATGATTTTTACCAAGCCACCCCAAACTCCAGCCTCATTCAATATGCAGATGATTCCACTGTAATCTGCTCCTCCCTTTCCATCAAAACCCTTAACAATCTTACACAAGCCACATTCTCTTCTACTGAGCAGTGGATGCTAGGCAACCATCTGGTCCTTAACGCAACCAAAACAAAACTTATTCTATTCAATGCCTCCAAAACCTCTTCCATAGATAAACAATCCTTCATAATCATCACTGAAAATAACACTCCCCTAAAAGTGGTCTCTGAAGCAAAATTACTAGGAATAACCATCAATGATCAATTAAAATTTGACAAGCATCTACACATAAATATCAAAAAAACTCATACAAAACTCGGTATGCTTTATCGTCATATGCACTTTATCTATGCCTCCGCCAGGATTACACTAGCCAATACATACCTACTACATGGTTCAACTATCCTCATCAACCTACAATCTTCCCTCAAAACTAAACTCTCATCTTGTTATAACAAAATATTCAAGTTTGCTGCAGGTCACAGAGCCTCTTTCACCACTGCAATTCCCTCCACCAGATAGGATGGCTAAAGTTACCTAACTTACTAACTTATACCCAACTCATCCAAGCACATAAACTTATTCATAACCCATCTCTCTGCCCCTCATTAGAAAACACCTTTGAAATGCATAAACCAGACCGACTCCTGAGATCCAATTCCCAAAACCTCATTAAACTACACAAACCCACATGTTCAGCTGGGAATCACCTGATGTCCTTCTCTCTAGCTCAACTCTGGAACTTTCTCCCTTCTTCTGTCTGCACCAGTAGCAGTCTCTCCCTGTTTAAAACCTCTCTGCACTCACACCTTACTTCACAATGGAAATGGTCATGCTCACATCCTACCTAATTCTAATTACACTTTTGTGTCAATTTTTCTTACCCACTTACCTACCACTGCCTCCTTTAGTTCATCATCACTAGTGATGTAAATGAGCAACGACCAAATGTAACTGATGTAACTAAAAAATATATATATTTTTATTTTCTTTTTCTACCTACTTAATCTATGCAATATTTGTAATTTCAACATTTCTTGGATTTGTTCTTTACTTATACTGTAATGTTTATAATTTGTTCTGCAGTGTATATGATCTGTTCTTTTCAAACCCTGAAATGTTTAACTTAAATGTATACCACAGATTTGTACTTTCTGTATTATGTAAATGTATTTGTATTTTTCTGGAGCTTTTCTCCCCAGGATTCCATTGAAAATGGGTTCTTGTGGCCCAATGGACTATCCTGGAAAACAAACATCAAATAAATAAATAAATAATTTTCTTGTATCATGCTCTTTTGACCAGACTTATCTTCTTTTCTATATTGCAATGCCTACATTTCTTAAAACTGAAGAGGGAAAAACAGAAAAGAAAGAAAAAAAAAAACAGGGACACCTGTTTACTTTAGTATCTCCATTACATTACTGAAAATAACTGAGAAAAATTTACTTCATAGCATGTAGATGGGGTCTATATTAGAACATCAACAGCTTAGGTTGTCGAACACTGAATGATCGACCCCTAAGCATCGAAGTCTCAAAATAGTGAACGGCCGTAAACACAAATTCTTTCCTCGGGAAAGAATTTTCTTGGCCATTTTCAGGGATTTGTCCTTTCACCAATGTAGAGCGGTCTCAGAGTTGGTATATTTAGTTAGGGGGGGTGGGGGGCAAAGCCCCCACCTTATTTAGATTGAAAATGTAAGTTTTTTTTTATGGACGGCCTAGTGAATTCTTTTCCGAGGAAAGAATTCACGTTTATGGCCTTTTGCTATTTTGAGACTTCGACATTTAGAGGTCGATCATTCAGTGTTTGACAACCTAAGCTGTCAATGTTCTAATATAGACCCTGTAGATGATAGCATGCATTATAAAAATACTACTGTTAGAAACAAAATTTTGTTTTACTTACAGATTTAACTCTCTCCCTTCTCCTCCTCCTCTCTCCTAGGCATTCTTCCAAACATTAATGACATAAAGTAGGGCATATGTTTGAGTCTCCTACAAGTTTAACACAGTCAAAAACATCCAATATTTCCAGGTTTTCTTGTTCTGTCATGTTTCAAAAATAGAATTAATGCTTTGTAATCCCACATTTATTTGTCAATTTCCAAGTTGCTGGTTTTATTCCTTATTATCTCCGTCTCCCAGATCAGGTATCTGCTTCATTTCCAATGTACTCTCCGTTCTTCTAGTCAACTCTTGTGCTTTTTTATGTCTCTCAAGCATTTTCTGTTGAAACATTGGAAAAGGTTTCACTAGCTCAGTCTCTCTGTGCCCCTTATTACCAAAAGAACAATAAATAGAATCTGATTCTGTTTCACAGCTCACTTTTTGTTTTCCTCCTTAGCATGTTCTTCATCAAAAAATTATTTTGTCCCTCCAGGAAAGAATATTCTGAAGATAGCTTGGTGCAACAGTTTGAATCTCATGCCTGCTTTTCAACATTCCCAGATTAGTGGAATAAATTTACTCCTCTTCTGACTGGTGTACAGTGTGCAGTCATTTTCCACAAACACTCTTCTGCCTCCCACTTTCAGTACTTTTTCCTTCTGCAAATTGTTTTGTCAAAATCAATTCCTTCTGCTGGTAGGACTGCATTTTTACTATTAAAGGTATAGGTTGCCTATTCTTGTCCAGGTTTGGAGCATGCAAATTGTGAAGAAAATGAAAACAATCATCTATGTTAGCATGTCCGGCAGGAGAGTCTCAGATCAACTATATTGTATGCCAACATGTCTAATTGTGAAAATGTAAATAAGTTTTTAAATGTTGAGTATCTCCCTGTTTATACAAAATGTTTAAAGAATCTGTCAGTGTTTTGATACATTTCTAATTGCATATTTGTAAGGGAGATTCTAAAGTACAAACTGTCTGTGGAGAATCAGCTGATCAGTAGTTGATGCCATTAAAATGTTCCTGGTTGCTAGGTGATTATTTGAACAGCTGATTGATAGCAAAAACGAACTGTTATTTTTAAAATAAGACAGTTGAGACTGTTAAGCTGAGCAGTTAGTGAAGAGTTGCCATCAGTTACAGTGCTGTACAGTAGATACCCAAGGAAAAAGGACTCCCCAAAAACTGTAAACCCACCTTTGTCCTGCTGTTATGTTTTTAGATTAGATCAGGAACAATATTCTCTTGTTAGATTAGGAAAGTTTAGTTATTTAGACAGAATTTTTCTAAAATGATTGAGCTCTATCCTACAGTTTAATTTTACATTTCTGGTGACTGAATTCTGGTGTTTATTGAAAATTATTGATTTACATTATTGTAATCATTTTACTTATTATTAAATGTTTTTCATTACTTTACATTGTGGCTGGACAATCAGTGTGTTCTTTAGAGATTACAGAGTGTTTATACTTATTTGATACAACCCAGATCACCATGAATGCCTGGCTGCTTCTGGTCATAGCTATCATTTATTTTGATATTTAATTTTTAATAATTTATCACCCTTTGAAGACCTGTCTGACTCTGGTGGCAGTATTTATCATTTGTATTAGGGAGGAGGTGCAGCTGGAAATCTGTGTCATGCTTCCCATAAGTGTTTGAGTGTGTGAGATTTAAATTTATTTTGAGTGTGAGTGAGTCAGAGGTCTTAAACTGGAACACATTGCTCTGAAGTGTATAATAAAGGATTACATTTGGGGTGGAGTGAGGTATATAGGCCAGTTCCAGGAAATAGAACATGTTCCAGTTGTGCTCTTAAGGGAAACTGTAGAATTTTACTTTTGTGTGCGCTGTGCTCTGGCATTTTCCATGACCCTCCCACACTGCAGTCAGTGGTGGGAATTGAAGCTCCTTAATTACTGACCCTGGTTTTAAGTGGGGGACATCACATTTATTGTTGGCAGTTCAGTGGGATATTAGCCAGACGTCACATTAATTGTTGGCAGTTTAGTGGGATTTTTAATTGGATTCCAGTAGCCTGTGGGTAGTTGTCATTAAGGTGTGCACTCTTGACAGCCATATTGTAAACATTCAGAATTTCAATCCACCACAATTTTATTTTTTTTAGTTAATTTAGATATTCAGGAATAACAGGCAAGGATGTCAGCAGAATATTTTAGCAAGCTGACATAGATCCAGTTGGCTAAGTAGTGTGAAGTCAGAGGATTGATGCATGCCAACCTGACCAAAGAAGCAATGATTTCAGCCTTGGTTGTAGCCACAGCTCAGACCAGTTGTTCAGAGGATATCCAGTTTGGTGTTGGTGGTGTGCAACCTGCCAAGACAAGACAGTTCACATTTACTTCAGAGGACCTGAGAATCCAGCCGGAGTTGAGGAGATTGGAACTGGAGGCTGAGGAGTGAATGCAACACCTAGAGACTGAGGAGAGATTGCACCTGGAGACCCAACATCTGGAGGCTGAGGAGAAGTGGTGCCAATATGAACTGGAGACCAAATGGCTGGTGACCAAAGAGAGACTAAGGCATTTAGAAGCTGAGGACAAGAAGAGACAGCATGAGGAGAATGACAGACAGTACCAGCATGAAATAGAGCTTCTATCCCTTTGAGAGGGTCACAGAGGTAATCGGGAAAGGAACAACTGGACCACAGAAGCCGTAAATGTCAGTAAACATTTTCCTCAGTACAGGGATGGGGATGACTGTGATAGTTTTATTCATATTTTTAAGAGGGTATGTAGACAATATGATGTTGACTGTGAGCTCAAGGTTTGGTTCCTGACTCCCTTACTCAATGGTAAAGCTGTTCAGGCTGTAGCAAAGTTAAATGATGTAGATTGTTTGAATTATGACAAAGTGAAATGTTGCTTGCTTGACTGTTTCAAACTTACACCTGAGGCATATAGAAAAAAGTTTTGTGAACATAGACACAAGGTAGATGAAAGTGCACGTGATTATATTGCTGACTTAAGTACTTGCTTTTATGGATGGGTGAATGTGTGTCAGGTCTCCACTTTTGAGCGACTGGCAGACCTTTTGGCAAGGGAACAAGCCCTCAGTACTTTGCCTGATGACATGGGAGTCTGGTTAGCAGACCGTGAGTGCAACTCTGCAGAGGAGTTGGGGAGAAAAGGGGATCTCTACTTGGAAGCAGAACACCACTGCATAAGAATGGGATACCCAATGTTGCACATGGACATAAGGGAACCCATGGGGGCTGTCGCATCTACTCCAACAGAGTACACCAGTAATGGGGGACACTACAAATCCAAGTGGTTAGGACTTAGATGTTTAAAGTCTAACTAGAGGGTACACTTAGCAGCCAAATGTTCATCAAGGCAAGGTGAAAAACAAAATTTGAGGGAGCCAGTAAGTGTGGATGGCAAACTGTCAGTGGTAAGTTGTTTAGAAGCAACTTGGGTGCCACATTATCACCAAAATTTATATTCTATCTTAGTAGATGGAAAACAGGTAACTGCTAAGAGGGACACAGCTTTTGATATAACCATTCTGATGCCTGCAGTGGTTAGAGAAGAGCAGTACTTGCTTGGGCAGCCCACTCCAGTCAGAGTACTGGGAGGGACCTAGATCCAAATAGGGTTCATGTTGACTAGGAGGGTAGAAGAGGAAACAAGCAAATGGGTGTTTGAGGGTATTCCTGCAGATCTCCTGATAGGGAATGACTTTGATGATGCAGTACCTTGTGTACATGTAGTGACACACAGTCAGGCTTGGAGAAAGGCATGTAAGTCCGGTAGTCTGGGAGAGACCCAGAAAGATCTCATACCTGAAGCTGATACTGGTGTGGTGGCTGTTTCAGAGAAGGTCCTACCTGGCAGCAGTAAGCCTGAATGTGAGGCACAGCTGCTGGTGGGTACTGATGTTCCCTTGGATACTGTGACTGCGAGGATGGAGGTGAGTGTTGGTGCACAGAGTGACAGCAAAGGACAGCTGTTGGGTGTGAATAGGCCTCCTTTGCAAGGTGAGCTGGAGAAGGTCATAAAGGTAGAGTTAAGACAGGTTCAACTTATGGATCGTATGTTACAAAGCTTGAGGGAGATGGCTAAAGAGGCACCTGAGGCTCAAGGAAGAGAGGAGTCTGTATACTGGAACAAAGGTTTTCTGTATAGAGAGTGGACTGCTGGAGATGGGATAAAAGGTGAAGTAATATGGCAGTTGGTAGTGCCTAGAGGTTACCATCTGCCTCTTTTAGCCTTAGCACATGACATTCCTTTCTCAGGTCATATGGGCATAAGATATACTAAGAGACATACTATGCAAAATCTCTATTGGTTTGGGATTGTGAGGGATGTGGTATGATATTGTAGGACTTGTGAATGATGCCAAAACATTGGTAACGTAGGGAACAAGGCTAAGGCTCTATTAATGCCTTTGCCTGTTATAGAAGAGCTGTTTTAGAGACTGGCCCTGGATATTGTGGAAACCCTGTGTACTCCAAGTTGTACAGGAAAGAAATAGATCTTGATGGTAGTAGACTATGCTACCAGATATCCTGAGGTGGTGGCTCTGTCATCTATTGAGGTAGAGAAGGTGGCAAATGCTTTGCTAGAAATCTTCAGCAGAGTAGGCTTTCCATGGGAAATACTGACTGACCGAGGTGCCAACTTCATGTCAGACCTGCTGACTTGTCTGTGGAAGCATTGTGGGGTGAAACATCTAAAGACCACCCCCTACCATCCCCAGACTAATGGCCTTTTGGAGAGGTTAAACTCTACATTGAAGACTATGCTGTAGGCATTTGCAGACCAATGTGTGAGGCAGGTCTTGGATAGATTAATTAGGGCAGGATTAACCATTAAACCCAGTAAGTGTCAAGTGGGTATGGCAGAGGTCCTTTACTTAGGACACCGAGTGGGAAGTGGTAAAATCAGGCCAGAACCTGTCAAAGTGGAAGCAATTCAAGCGTGGCCAGTTCCTGTTATCAAGAACCAAGTGAGAGCATTTTTGGGGACAGCGGAGTGCTGTAGGAAATTTGTATCCAATTGTGGTGCATTACTGACCTAACTAGAAAGAATAAACCAGACAAGGTAGTGTGGACCACAGATTGTGAACAGGCATTCCATAGACTTAAAGAGATTTTGGGAGGACCTCCTTTGTTAGCTGGCCCAGATTACAGTAAAGAATTTGTTGTGCAGGTGGATGCTTCAGGTTGTGGGTAGGGGCTTTACTTAGCCAGGTTTCTGCAGAAGGAGAAAAGCACCCAGTGGTATAGCTGAGCCATGGACTCCAACCTAGAGAAGAGTGTTATGCAGCTGTGGAGAAAGAATGTTTGGCCATAGTGTGGGTATTGCAAAAGCTGCAGTCCTGTCTTTATGGGAGAAAGTTCACTGTACTCCCAGATCATAACCCTTTAACATGACTTAATAAGGTTAGTAAGCAAAATGCCAGGTTACTGAGTTGGAGTCTAGGATTGCAAGCATATGATATGACATACAACATCACAGTGGAGTTAATAATGCCAATGCGGATGGATTGTCCAGGAGAGGAGTGGGTTAATATTCCCAGGTAGACCCATTTTTTTCAAGCTTCAGTTTACAAGAGTCACTTGAAAATGTTGCTTGAGTCATGGGGATGTGAAGAAAAAGAAAACTCTGTCATCTGTGTTACCATGTCTGGCAGGAGATTTGTGTATATTCTCAGATTAACTGTACTATATGCCAGCATGTCTAATTGTGAAAATGTAAATACATTTTTAAAATGTTGAGTATTTCCCTGTTTATGCAAAATGTCAGTGTTTTAATACATTTCTAATTCTATATGTTTGTGAGGGAGATTCTAAAGTACAAACTGTCTGTGGAGAATCAGCTGATCAGTAGGTGATATCATTAGAATGTTCCTGGTTGCTAGGTGATGATTTGAACTGCTGATTGACAGGAAAAAGAACTTTTTCAAACAGCTGACTGTTATTTGTAAATTAAGACAGTTCAGACTGTTAAACTGAGAAGTTAGTTAAAAGTACCAGTTAGTGACAAGTTGCAGTCAGTTACAGTGTTGTGTAGTAGATACCCAAGGAAAAAGGACTCACCAAAAATTGTAAGCCTGCCTTTGCCTTGCTGTTATGTTTTAGATTAGATCAGGGACAGTATTCTCTAGTTAGATTAGGAAAGTTTAGTTATTTAGATAGATTTTTTCCAAAATGATGGACTTCTATCCAACATTTTAATTTTACATTTCTGATGATTGAATTCTGATGTTTATTAAAAATTATTGATGTACATTCTTGCAATATATTTACTTATTATTAAATGTTTTTCATTACTTTACATCGTGGCTGGACAATCAGTGTGTTCTTTAGAGATTAGAGTGTGTTTATACCTGTTTGATTCTCCCAAGCCACCTCGAATGCCTGGCTGCTTCTGTTCATAGCTATCAATTATTTTGATATTTAATTTTTAATAATTAATCGCCCTCTCAAAAGCATGTAGACCTGCCTGACTCTGGTGGAAGCAATTAGCATTTGTATTGAAGAAGGGACACAGCTGGAAATCTGTGTCAGGCTTCCCATAAGTGTTTGAGTGTGTGAGATTTAAATTTATTTTGAGTATGAGTCAGAGGTCTTAAACTGGAACACATTGCTCTGAAGTTATTTAGATAGAGTTTTTTTCCAAAATGATGGACTTCTATCCTTTGTTTTAATTTTACACTTCTGATGATTGAATTCTGATGTTTATTAAAAATTATTGATTTACATTCTTGTAATAATTTTACTTATTATTAAATGTTTTTCATTACTTTACATTGTGGCTGAACAATCAGTGTATTCTTTAGAGATTAGAGAGTGTTTATACCTGTTTGATCTAAACTTCAGAGCAATGTGTTCCAGTAATTTATTACATTTGTGGTGGAGAGAGGTATATAGTCCAGTCTCATGAAACAGAACATGTTGTTGTGCTCTTAAGGGAAATTGTGGAATTTTACTCTTGTATGCTCTGTGTTCTGGTCTTTTCCATGATGCTCCCACACTGGAGTCAGTGGGGGGACTGAGGCTCCTTAATTACTGACCGGGGTTTTAAGGGGGACGTCACATTTATTGGTGGCAGTCGGGTGGAAGATTAGCCAGACATCACACACACAATATGTCCTTTCAATTAACAGCTCCTGCTGTTGAATACCATTCCAGTTGCTTATTTGTGCTTTCATAAAATTAATACAGTCTGCTCCTTCCAGCTTCTCTGGTACAGCAAAAAATATCAGGTTTTCCCTACATGCTCTGTTATCTGATTCTTTTATTTTTTGAAACATCGCTTCTTGAATAGTCTCATATTTAGTCAACCTTTTCTTCATTTCGACTTCTGATTTTTGGCAGTTTTATCATCTCATCTGAATATCTGTCTAAAGCTTCCATTTTC
The DNA here is from genome assembly GCF_019279795.1 of Protopterus annectens. NCBI lineage: Eukaryota > Metazoa > Chordata > Ceratodontiformes > Protopteridae > Protopterus > Protopterus annectens. The sequence goes on from NC_056746.1 coordinate 278,512,126, forward strand.
CAGCCTTATTTATTTGAGTTCATATACTCCATCAGTTTTCATTTATTTTAATCTGCTCTGAGTACATTAGACTTACTTTTTCCTCTATGTTACTAGAAATCATGTCTTGCACCAAAGCTGGAGCTTGCACTCCTATTTAATAAACAGATGCAAAATTCTTCCCAGTCACTATTTTTCCTCACCTTTTGTGATTGATTTTTTTTAAGGTTCTCTCAATTTATTTATTTATTTATTTTGTTGTTGTTGTTTGCAGCCAAGCAGCACAATTACTAGCCAGTTATTTAAATTTACTCAAAAATATAGTTTTACTCTCTCTCTCTCTCTTCAGGGTTTCTGTTTTCACACTTTCACAATAGGACAGCCAAAATTAAGCTGTTACTCAATGTGCAGCCATCTTGAACATTAACTTTAGCCTTATGAAAAATTTCACTAACTTTAAATAATTTTCAGAAAATATTAACTTTAGCCTTAAGAGAAAGTGCACTGGCTACCTTTAAATAAAAAATAACTATACACTGTTCTAATAAATGCACTTAGGTATTTAGGTAGCAGGAAAACTGCTCTCATTCATTTCCAATAATTTCAAACTTTATTTTTTACTAAGTTACATGCCACTGTCCTTTTTAATTTTACATTTCGCTCAGAAAACAATGTCTCAAGATTTTCTGCCTGGTCCTGAAAATAGCTTGTCTCTTTGAAAACATAATAACAAAATGTACAGCTGCCCCCAGTTGCAGATTTCTCAAGTCACAGTGAGCATCTGTCTGCTAAATGAAAACGTTTTACCTCAACTACAGTGTTCTCACTTTTCTACAGTACACATGCATATACAAGAAACTTGTTACTAAATTAAACCAATGGCATTAATATAGACATTCATTCATACAAAAGCAAGAGAAAACATCTCAGCTCTACTTACTTTATAATCAGTGCAATATTACACCCCATCCCATCACAACATCCCGAGAGTGCAGCATATTGACTTGAACATGCTTTTGTCCAGCCTTTCTTCTCTTTTTACATAGTAATGCCAATATTTCTTAAATCTGAAAAAGAAAAAAGTACTTGTTTATTTTAATATTTTTATTACTTTGAACAATCACTAAAAATGCTTTACTATATAACATGCAATTTACATCAAGAAATCTTCAATTCAAATATTGTTACAAACAAAAATAGTTTTACTTAGTTACTCTTTTTTTCCTTTGCCCCCTTTAGTCTCCTGCCAAAAATTGTCTTAAACATGCTTTTATCCAGCATTTCATTTCATGGTACAATACATTTCTTAAAACTAAAAAAAGCTGAGGAAAAAAAGCATATGTTTACTTTAAGGTGTTTATCACATACAACAATCACTGAAAATACTTTACTATATAGCAAGCAATTTTATACAGATACTGTTAAGAATAAAAATAATTTTACTTGCAGTTACTTTTTCCCAATTTCTCCCTCACTAGTGTCCTTCCAAACATTAATGACATGAAGTAGGGTATATGCCTGTCAGTCCTTCAGCAAGTTTAACAAAGTCAACAATCCAATCTTTCTCAGACACTTTTTCTTGTAAAACCATATTTAACAAATGTGATTGATGATTTATAGTCTCACATTTATTCACTAATTTCAGTGTTGCTGGTCTTCTTCTTCATCTCCATCTCCCAACCCTAGACTCTGGTTCATGTCCAAGGTAAATTCCTCTAGTCAACTCATGTGCTTTTTTCTGTCTCTCAAGCATTTTCCTTTGGAATATGGGAAAAAGTTTCACTGGTAAAGTCTTTCTATGCACCTAACCATCAGAAGAATGAGAAGCAGAGTCCCATATTGTTTGATGGCTGACACCATTGTTGGAAAACATATTTCCCCTTAGCTTGTTCTGCATGAAAAAAATACTTGAATCCACCTGGAAAAATATTTTGAAGGCAGCTGGATACAGCAGTTTGAATCTCACACCTGCATCTTGACATTCTCTGATTGCCAGTATACACTTGGTCCTCTTCTGCCTGGTGTACAGAGAATACTCATTTTCCATAAACACTCTACTGCCTCCAATCTTTAATAATTTGCCCTTCTGCCACTGTTTTTTTTCAGAATCAACTCTTGCTGCCGGTATGATTGCATCTTTACTAATACAGGTCTTGGCTGCTTTCTTATGGCCAGGTTTGGACAATTTACACAATGTGCCCTTTCAATTAACAAATACTGATATGAAATACCAGTCCAGCTGCTTATTTATGCTTTCATAAAATTAATACAGTCTGTTCCTTTCAGTTTCTCTGGTACAGCAGAAAATCTCAGATTTTCTCTGGGCACTTTGTCCTCTAATTCTACATTTTTTGGAGCAGCTATTCTTGAGTAGTCTCATACTCAGATATCCTTTTCTTCATTTCGACCTCTGATTTTTTGCAGTTTTTATCAGTTTATCTGAATAGCTGTATAAAGCTTCTTCTATATGTTTTGAGCTTTTTGTTATATGAATTGATATACTCCTTTAATGTTTCCTTCATTTTAATCAGCTCTGAGCACATTTGATTTATTTTTCCTCAAAATTACTGGAAGTCATCTATTGTATCAAAGCTGGAGTTTGAACTGCTTTTTACTGAACAACTGAAGAAGTATTCCCAGTCAGTGTTTTCTCTTCACCATTTCTAGTTGATTTTCTTTCAGGCACTCTAAGTTTCTTCTTTGCTGGCATCCACGCAGTGTACTTACTAGCTAGTAACTGAAATTTACTAAAACTGTAAGAATTACTAGGTTTTATCTCTCATATTCTTTTTTCACACTGGGACATCTAAAGTTAAGCTGTTGATCAGTGTGCAGCCATCTTGGAAGCGCTACTGTGCATGTAGTATCATTATCTCATATATGCAAGGAGCCTTATGTGTGTACTTTGATTAATGCAAGGTACAAAACCAAATGATGAGTGATTGTGAATTTCTGTGATAAAAGTATAAATGAAATGTCTAAATAGTGAAAATTATGTGCAATTTGAAGTTTTGGCTAATTTGCTGAAAACACAGTTCAATGAAGGGGTCATTGCAAAAGGTGATTTTTTTTCTTACACCAAGTTGAAACCTAAAGGCTTATGTATATTAGCTGTGAAGTACATGGTATATTGCCCTGTATGGGACTGGATGTAAGGAGGGAGTATTGGCCAAACACAAGTACAATTATGTGTGATCAGGGCAGGGGGCATTAGCCAAATAAAAATGCAATTATATTGTTTAAATTCAAGCAAGTTTTATTTTAAGCACTTTGTTTATTTTGAAGCAGGAACTATTTGAGGAGTGACACTCATCCCATTGACGTGAGGGAAAATAATGGTACCCTACTGATCTTTTCTTTATTGATATATAGTAATGAAGTGAGTAGCAATGACTGTATATTTATTCCACTAAGAAATAAAATGCTGAAGGATAAACATTATGTTTTAGCAAAAGGGGAAGAGGAATATGAAAACTCCTAGATGAGCCTGTTATGTACAGCTTTAACACTAATGAGCTAACTATAGTGATTTGCTTGTCATGTGGTGTACATTTCAAGAGAAATCATTTGGAATACAGGCCGCACAGAAGTAAAATCACATCCACTATGTCTGTGTGTAATTTATTAAGCATTCTTACATTCAGTGATGTCAAAAGTGGGACCATATCTGCCAGAGCAGCAGAAATAATATCAGCAGAAAAGATAATTTGGTTTTTGGGATCTTTCCTATCAGGTAGTGAGGTGGCACATGATGACACACCCTTGCACTTAGTGTGATTAGATTCTTTGTAGTCCATCATCTGGCCTTCTCAGCCATGGTAGTGTATGGTAATTTATTTATTTTTCTTAACAAATTAAGTGAAAATAAAGTGCTAAAAAGCAATGCATGGACTTCTGCAAAAAGAAACCTCAAATACCAACGTCTCAGCCCAAGAAACCTAAGGCAGGGAATAAAATTTTGCCTTAGAATGAAGACTCAAGATTCCAAAATTCCAATGGCTTTGGTCTGTGAAGTTCTGAATACTAAAGAGAAGAAATATCTCTTTCAAGGCAAAATTATTAAGTTTATTCCCACTGCAAAACTCACTATGGGGGAAGCACACCCGAACCAAACGTCAGAGGTAGGGAAGGACCTAGGAATTAACTCTCACTTTTCAGAAACTACTAAAAATACTCAGACAAATCACAGGATATTGTCAAAAGAAAGAACAACAGCAGATGTTTATGTGGATACTTTTAATGTAGTGTCCAACCCAGATGCTGTACTTTTTACACAAAGCTGCTTTACATTCTCATACTGCATTATGTACTGGGCTTGACAATAGCACTTTTGTTGCATAACAATGGGATGATTCCGGCAAATGCTGGTAGTGATACCATTTCACCTTGGGCCGTCTCAGTCTTGGCTAAGCTAAACCAGCCCATCTCTGCAGCACATTGTCTCCTTCCTCTCAAAAAGGAGATTAAGAAAGTAAAATTTCTTCTGGTCCAATAAATAAAAAAGAGATTTCTAAGTTGTCTGGCAGTCACTTAATTAGAATCTGAATTTCTTGACTTATCAATGAACATGATCATCTTTTTTTTTAGCAGCAAAACATGGCAGGACTTAATCCAGATGACTCAAGGCAAAGTTTTAAACTTGAGAATAAGAGCTCATAGATTTAACCTGTGCATAATAGGAATTCCACAGCATCTTGATAATTTCCAGCCTTTAACAGTTACAGTATAAGCAGTCTGTTATGTTCTGGGATAGACAGACAAAAACATATGCTGTCTTTGGTTAAACTGGACATTATGCACATAGTTGGCCCACCCAAGCAGGACTTTAACAAAGAAGTGATAGATTTTTTTCACTAACAGACCAAAATGTAATCTTCTCAGCTGCTCAGAAGACCACAAACTTTTTCTTTAAACAGATACTAATTACCATTTTTGTGGACTTCCTGTCCGAGCTACTCCAAAAAATTAAATATTTTAACAAAATTATGAAACAGCAGTGACAAAAAGGTACTTGAGCATGATTTATGTTTTAGGCAATTCTTCAAATAATCTACAAAGATCTGTTTTTAAGTTTTTCATCAGTTGAAGAAGCTCATACTGAACTTGAAGCATTAAGTATTCTGCCGTGAATTCAGCTGGATGGGGACAGTCCTATTCCATGTGCACAGAGTACACTTTTCAGGACATTCTTATTTGACACATTTTTTTTGGGGGGGGGGGGCTTCATTCCACTTTAAATCATGGGGTATTTAGTTTTATGAATGTAATTTCCTAGAAAATAAATGGCATGGGAGCAAGTTCTGTAAAGTTGTAAAACATGTTAATGCTAACATTACTAGTTTACAAGAGGTACATATTTTGCCTAATATCAAAACCCTTACGAAAGTTATATTGAATTCTAATGACAAGTTGAGTGGGTTGCAATTAATATTCCTTCTTTAAAATACACACTGTTGGATGTATATTAGAATGCAAATGCTAGAATAATTCTACTGAATATACAATATAATTTTTTTTGCACTTTAGGATATGTTTTTTCAGGTTTTTCCAGAATAAGTGATTTTATGGACTATCCTGGCAAACAAACTATAAATAAATAAAAATAAATACATTTTTAGATGAGTTGGCAAATATAATATTATATTTAAAGGCTCACCACATTATTTTAGCTGGCGAGTTTAATATTGATGTTTCAGGTTCTGTCATGAATAAAAAGAAAACAGTCATGAATGATTTTTTGGAAAGGTCTGGTATGATCGTTTTGTAGAAGTGCACAAACCCTTTATTGAAAGTATACACACATATAGATTTTAGACACAAAAAGCCTGCTATGCCTATTTGTTTCTTTGTTGCCTGAATTTACTTACACCTCCTTAAATATATGATTATTTTTCTTTTTTGCCTGTAGTTTACTTCACTCACTTAAGGATATGATGAATTTGCAGTGGGGCATGTGATCATGCTCCTCTGTTGGTCAGATTTTGTCCTATAGAAAGGAAGAGTAAGGATACCTTTTTTATTAATAAGGATGTTTTTATGATTTTTGAAAAAGAGATTAAGGAAGCCATTGAGTTTTTTGGGTTTAGCAATAGTCAGGAAGTGATTCCTTGTTCAGTCTTATGATCACCTTTAAAGGTTTGTATAGCTGGAATGTTATTCCAATTCACTTAATAAAAGATTTACTAAGATGGAAACTAACTGAGATTTCTACTAATGAGTTAGTTGCATTAGACCAACTGGCTGTGGTGGACTATGACAAATATATATCATTTAGATCTGAAATTCATTGTTCAGTGTTACAGTACATAAAGGATCTAGGGAGAGCTGATTGTTGTGAAGTTAACAAAGATAGATATTTCAAAGCTAAAGTGCATGACTCCTTTTATAGGATCTGTTTAACAGAAAGACGAGGTAAACTATATTCAACAGATTTGAACCTCTTTATATGTACATATTATAAGGTCAGGTCTTACATAACTATAGTTTATTTAAAATAGACCCTACAAAATACAGTATTATCTTTGTATGGGTTTGGAAATGTAGCCTATATCTTAAAAGAAATGTTTCAGTGAATAACCGTTAGAACAAAACACTGATTAAGACTTGCTGGACTCACAAATATTTAAGGGAACATTTCACTACGTTCAGATTCTCAGGGAAATATTTTATGCAGCAGAAAGACCTTACAGAGATAAAAGCAAACAGGATTCATTCACAGATTAGGCACTTGCTATGTGTCTTTTGGCTTTTCCCGGTTAGGGGTCGCCACAGTGGAACTCTGGTCCGCTAATGATTGGCAGTAGATTTTTACGTGCCGAGTTGCCAGCCCTGACGCACAACCTTCAACGAAGGTACGCCCATTCACGCATGTCTCCACACAGAAGACGCTCTAACTGAGAATCAAACAGGACAACATCTTACTGTAAGGCGACAATGCTACCTCAGCAGGCACCTGCTATAATAACTCTTATTTACATTGGTCAAGGCCTGGGAATCAAGGTAGAAAAGGCATGTAACACTGATAAAATAAATGGGCAAAGATTTGGTATTAAGAGCTATACTTCCAAGACAGAAGTCAGTTACAGAAGTAACTACGGTTCAGATCATTCCAGTCTTCAGAGTTACAGAAGTTTGGTTATTCAGTTTTCAGTCTTTTTTCAAGATTTGTTTGGATCTTTTTTGATCCAAACAGCTTCAGTTATATGATATTTATCTATGCTGCTCACCATCATTCTGCTTCCATTGTATTAACAAATTTTCAAAATTTCTTGCATTTTGTTACTCACTTAAATGTATCATATTTACTACATAATAAAATGTATTTATCAGGTAACCAGATGATCATGACCTTTATTCTGAAAGGTGCAAGAAGAAAGAAATTGTGAGATTTGAAATTTTTCAGTCAGCTAGTTGATTTTATCACATACTGATACCAAAGAATTTTTATAGATATTTGTCAAGTATTATAAAACAGGGCAGCCACGGTGGTGCAGCGGTTAGCGTTACCACCTCACAGCAAGAGGTTGTCTAGTTTGATTCTCGGCTGGGGTGCCTTCTGTGCAGAGTCTACATGTCCTCCCTGTGGTTGCGTGGGTTTCCTCCGGGTGTTCTAGTTTCCTTCCACATCCCAAAGATATGCAGTAGGTGGATTGGACACTCTAAATTGGCCCTAGGTGTGATTGTGTGCGTGTGTGACTTCTGTGGAAGATTGGGTGCCGGGCTGGCAACTCGACACCGTAAAACTCCACTGCCAATCATGAGCGGACAGATGATCCACTGTGGTGACCTCTAACTGGGAAAAGCCAAAAGAAAAAGTCAAGTATTATAGAACATTTGCAATGTTTCCCAAGTGATAGTACAATTGGCATATCTAGTTTTGTTAGCAAATATTGCTTTAGTCTGAAGATACTATTTATTTTTCTATTTCAGTTACTTTTGTCCAAGAAATAATACTCTCATTCCCACTAAATTCAATAAATGAGTTTTAATACTTTTGAGCTAAAATATAACAAACTGAATATTTGGCAATATCTTTTAATAAACCACATGCAAAGGTGATATCAATCAAGAAAAAAGATAAAGATGGTTCAGATCCATCTATCATCCCACTCCACTTCTGAATAATGAATATACATTTATATGGGTCTATATCATAACTTCGAAGACTTAAAACTTTGAAAGTTAAAATATCAAACTCACAACATCGAATGGTGAAAATAGCAAAGCCCCAGAACATTGAAATCTTACCTAGGGCAAGATTTCAGTGGGCCGTTCTGTGGCTTCGCTATTTACTCCACTATGGTGCAAGAGTTATGGACCTTAGGGTTAGGGTGCAGGTTAAGGTAAGTGGATAGTTAGTAATGTATGTATGGTGTAGTGTAGGGTTGGGTTTTGTTAACTGTATGTGTAAGTATTAGTTTGTGAATAGTTTCGTAAGGTATGTGTGCGATAGTTACGGACCACAGCGTTAGGGTGCGGGTTAAGCTAAGTGGATAGTTAGTAATATATGTATGATTTAGTGTGGGGGTGGGCTTTGTTAACTGTATGTGTGTGGTTTATTTATTTATTTTGGTGTGCTTGTGTTGTGTGTATGTTTCTCGGAACAGCAAATTTTTTCCCTGGGAAAAAATTTGCTATTCTGAGCGTTCAATGTTATCAATATTTGAAATTCCAAGTTCGAACTTATGGTGTTCGATATCTTGGACTTTTGAATATATGATATAGACCCCATTTATATTTACGTTTGTCAATAGAGTCATTTTGTCCAAGATAATGAGCTACTTACCACAAAATCAGTTTTGTTTTACTCCTGGAAAATAAGATGTCAACTACCAATCAGGTCCTGCAAGCTGTTATGCTATATGTTAACAGCAACAGGAATAGCTACACACACACACAAAGCAGCCTTCTGCGCACTAGACACATAAAATGTCTTCAGTGCTATTAACCATACCTATTTCAGCTTCTTAAAAAATGGGGAATGTACCCTCCATAAATTTAATTGATGTATTATTTTTTCAAAGAAATATTTTCCTACATATCAAAGGACTAGAATCTAAAAAATTGCTACAGTATTGCAGTTTCCATCATGGTTACCCCAAATCACTGAGACTTTTTCGTATTGCCACTAACCCGTATGGACAAATCTAATCTTATTACAGGTACACAAAAACTGTTTTCTGACTGCTTCAAAGCGAAGTATAGCTTTGAAACTCAAAGCAGTCCAACTAAATACAGTAATACAAGCTTTAGTACGCTTTTAAATGATTTGGAATTTTATTTAATAAAATTTAAAACGCTTGAAATTGACAATGATTATCTCAAGCATTGTATTACTTTAAATATTGTTCCTAAGGGCCTTAGGGTTTGCAAATACCCTAATAATGTTACTGAAGGCTCTGATTTTCATGGGGAACTTATTTCTATCTTTGACAATTGTGGTTTAAATGTTATGAGAGCTATTATCAACAACAATGAAATGTTAATGCAAAAGCTGCAAGGAGATATAGAGAACATTAATAAAGCTATTACAAATGACTTGTTATATACAGTAGATGCTAATAAGAAAAAATATGAGAATGTTTTTGTTCTTTTACTGATCCAGTCTCTACTGTGGAGTGTTTTAAAGTGCTTATTAAAGCAATTTTTTCCTTGGAGCTTCGATTCATTTGTGCCTGGTGGAGTATTCTTAGTTAACTTTTTTGGTCACAAAATCAGTTTTGTTTTACTCCTGGAAAATAAGATGTCAACTACCAATCAGGTCCTGCAAGCTGTTATGCTATATGTTAACAGCAACAGGAATAGCTACACACACACACAAAGCAGCCTTCTGCGCACTAGACACATAAAATGTCTTCAGTGCTATTAACCATACCTATTTCAGCTTCTTAAAAAATGGGGAATGTACCCTCCATAAATTTAATTGATGTATTATTTTTTCAAAGAAATATTTTCCTACATATCAAAGGACTAGAATCTAAAAAATTGCTACAGTATTGCAGTTTCCATCATGGTTACCCCAAATCACTGAGACTTTTTCGTATTGCCACTAACCCCATTATAAATGCATAGCTCTCTGTGATGATGTGTGTCCAGTGAATACTAATTGTTTCTTGGTTAAATCCATTGTTTATGCTGATTATTTATTGTTGACAGCCTTTCATTATTTAAATAGTATATATTTTTTATTTTTTAAAATACTTTATGCCTATAAAATATATTTTGACAAATCAAAACTAGTGTTTTCGAAATAAAGTAGTTCATAGTTGCTATCCAATTCTAGTATTGCACAAAATTTAGAGGATGGATATACCCCACTGGTTTACAATATATTGACTTAGACTACTATCTTTTATCTACAATAAGAGGCAGGAAACAGCATTCTGAAGATATAATAATATAATTTGCCAGCAGAGTACATTGCTTTATACTAAAAATCTATTCTCTTTTTCCTTTTTTCGTCAAAATATGTTCCTTCCCCTAGAAAGTAATTGCTACTATAAAGTCATAAGAATCTGGGGGTAAAAGTTTCTGGCAAGGAGACAATCCAACCATTTCCTGGGATATAATGACCCCCCCCACACACACACACACAAAGACTAGGTTTGATTACAGTATTAAAGAATGAGAAAATAACCACATTTCTTCAACTACTGATTAACTATATCCTGTGAAACACAAATTTCACTAACCATTGATTCTGTATCTTAAATAACATATGGTACATAGATATTTCTACTAGGTTAGACTCCATCAATAATAGCCTAGCTACACAACCTCATGTGAAAATTATCCAATATCTAAGAAGTATAATATATATATATATATATATATATATATATATATATATATATATATATATATATATATATATATATGGGTCTATTTTTATTTATTGAAACGTTATTCGTTATTTCGAAAAACAAAAGTATGACCCCAATTACGAGAAAGTACACTTAAATGAAAGTGCATTTTCGGGAATAATGGTTCACCGAACCAGCAAAATAAGAAAAAAATAAAACACTGAAAAGGCAGTTTTGCAGGGGGGGCAAGCTGGAATATAGTAAGTGTTGGTATCCTCTGTGATTTCAGTATTATGAGATTCAATAGTTTGAGTTTTCAGTATTTTGATCTATCAAGATTTTAGTCTCAGGATTTTGGGCTTTCAGGATTTTGTAGCACTCCTATATATATATATATATATATATATATATATATATATATATATATATATATGTATATATATATATATATATATATATTTATACACACACACACACACACACACATATATATATATATATATATATATATATATATATATATATATATATCTATGGGTCCACTTTGTAATTTTGAAATACTGAAATCTCAAAATTCAGTATTTCAAAACCACAAAGCCGAAAACCCAAACACATCTCACAACTTCGAAAACACACAACCGCGAAATTCAAAATCCCGTAATTACGCTACACATACAGTACACACATAAACATACACATAAATACCCCCATAACCAAACAAACTCATTTAAACTACGTATAAGCAGGGAGGAAAGCCCCCCTGCACCCCTACTTATATATTCTAACTCCGAGATCGCACAAACAGAAACATAAACGGAACTCACACACCCACATCTTAAAGTCCCTCAAACACACACATAACACACACACACTAAACCACTAACCAACATACTTACACACACAAACTTACGAAAATTAAACCCAAACATCCACACACTGTACTGCCGGAAGCAGAATTTCAAAATACCTTGCTTCTGTATTTTGAATTTTGCGCTTCTGCCGGTTTCAAAAATGTGAGTCTGCAGCTTTGTAGGCTTGAAATACTGAATTTCAAGATTTCAGTATTTCAAAATTACAAAGTGGACCCATACATATATATATATATGGGTCTACTTCGAATAACCGAAGCGCCACGCCACCGACACCCGGAAGACCGAGACGGAACGACCGAACAGGTAGGTTACCGAAAATGCGATATCCCGACAGCTGAGAGACCGACAACGGCAGCGTGTGAGCGCGATCCGGTAAGTGTGCGAAAGTGAAAGATTTAGGATTGGGGAGTGGACAGGTAAGTGTACAATAGTGAGGGATTTTAGGTTAGGGTGTGGGAAAGGTGAGTGTGTGGTAGTGTCGGACTAAGGGTTCCGGTGAGGTAAGTATGTGGAAGTGACGTAGAGCAGTGTAGGGATGGGTTAAGTGTGTCAGGGTTAGAATGCAGGTGGAGTGAGTGTGCGATAGTGACGGGCTGAATGTTTCAGGGTGGGTTAAGTGAGTTAGGGTTAGGGTGCAGGTAGGGTAAGTGTGCGATAGTGACGGTGTTGAGGTTTAGGGATGGGTTAAGTGAGTTAGGGTTAGGGTGCAGGTAGGGTAAGTGTGCGATAGTGACGGTGTTGAGGTTTAGGGGTGGGTTAAGTGAGTTAGGGTTAGGTGCGGTTGGGTAAGTGTGCGGTAGTGTCGGACGTTAGGGTTAGGGTTTAGGTTAAGGTTAGTGGATATGTTATTGTGTGCAATGTGTAGTTGACGTTTTTTGTGTCGGTGTAGTGGTGTTCGGTTTTTTGAGTTGTTGGTGTTGTGTGTTTTCGGTTGTTTGGGGTCGGTAACTTGTGTGTCGGTGAATCGGAAGTTCGGTGATAGAAAGTAGACCTAGATATATATATATATATATATATATATATATATATATATATAGGGGGTGCATCAGATTCCATTTTCTATTTGTTTACCAAAAATATAAGATTTAAAGTCAACAAACACATAGATTTAAGATGTTTTCTTTCACCTGATCTGTTATTTTTGATATAGGGAAATGTAGGAAAATGACTGAATTGCATGATGTCATTTGGTTAAATGTAGATGTAAGAGAATCAGGAGGATAATTTCTATATTTTCTGATTTGCAAGAGGATATAAATCTCTCTAGACACATAATTTTAACAACTTCCTTTGATGTTAAATACATTGGCAAGATCTAGGCCAATTTGAAAGAAGAATTAACTAACAGGACAGAGCAAGGTGTTTTAGAAGCATTATGGAGGCTATATAATGCTCACCTGAAATCATTTAGAAATGATAATTAAAAAAATTAAGAGCCTGTCTGTTTCTCTATAGAATGGGATGGGCTAAGGTGCATAAATTATGCTGTTGTGTTTGTGGCAGTCTTAGAACATGTGATACTTTTGTCTAGGAATGTATCCCTGGTGGCTTAAACCTGTTATCTGATTTGTTTAACTACAGGTTAAAAGATAAGTTGCAATTATTCTACTGTATTCTTTGCAGATTTATAGAAATCTTGACTAATTTAATTAAAATAATGTTGTCTGCTAGTCTTGTAAAAAAGACTAATTCTTTCTGTATGAGATCATAACCCTTTGCACTAGGAGTAAAATTTCCTCCAAATGAATGCTGGTTATTGTTTTATCAGTTTCTTAAATTTGAATCGTGGATGAAGACTCAGCTATAATGGTCATTACTAGGAGAAGCGATCTTTGTTTTTTTAGACTGAAGATAGTGGTCTCAGACAGGGTACTTTAAATTTTTTTAAATGTTTAACCACTTGCTGTTTTGAACACTTCTTATTTTCTTCCTTTTGTTGATTTGTAAATTTATTTTATTGGGAATTAATAAAATATATCTATAGCTATAAGTCTGTCTATATAGACATGTATGTGTACATGTGTGTGCTCATGTATATGGATATTTACATAAATAAAGATATATATATATATATATATATATATATATATATATATATATATATATATATATCACCTATAATATAATGATCTGGAATAGCGACTTTCCACTCCAGGTGAGTAACCTCTTGGTCAACCTCAAAATCAAATTAAAGCTGAAGCAAAGTAAACCCACCCATCTCAAGGGCTTTGATTCCCACACCCCGCTAACTAAATATACCAACTCGGAGATCACATTACTCCAAGGGTAAGGGGCAAATTTCAACATGGTAGCCAAGCGGTTACTTACCTGAAGTGGAAAGTCAGTGTTCCAGGTCGTCGGTGTTATAGATTGTCAGAGTTGTTGTGTCTGTATTATGAAAGTTGGGTAAGTAGTACTTTGGTCTACTGAAGTAGGTGTGTGTGTGTGTGTGTGTGTGTGTGTGTGTGTGTGTGTGTGTGTGTGTGTGTGTGTGTGTGTGTGTGTGCTTTCAAACGTCAATGTGTTCACAAAATTCTCAGTAGAAATATGTCTCAATTGCACCCTCCTGAAATTAAGGTGCCACAAGGAAACCTAGCAGAACACTAAACTGTGAATCCAGAAATGTGGTGAATTTCTCACAGTGAGTAAATTAGCTAATGAGTCTGAAAAGGTACATTAGGCTGCATTCCTGCATAATGTTGGGGAGAAGGCATGAAGGTACTTAACTCTATCTTGAAGGCAGAAAAGACAAAATACTGGCATCTAAGACAAATATAGTAATGATTACCAGCCCCCCAAAAGACACTGATATTTCTTAGACTTGTTTTTGCAAGAGTATAAGTAAATTTGAACAGAAGTTTTGAAATGCTGAATAACTTAGCTACAGTTGTTTTGATATTAAAATACTATGATGCGAATAAACTGTATGGCTTGCAAGTATATGCCAGTCAGAACAGTACAGAAGCTGTAACTGTACAATAGACCAGTTGCTTTAAGGTCAAAATCATTTATAGATGTGCAAATGAGATATTCTTGGGCTGAAAAGGATTTTGTGATAGTGTATGGATATGAGAAGTCTGGTAAATTTGTCTCTGGTAAAGATGTTCATATGGAATCAGACCACAAACCCTTGAAAATCATATTCAAAAAGTCTTTGTACAAAGGACCAATGAGACTGCACCAGATATTGGTTAAGACCAATGAGACTGCACCTGATGTTGGTTAATCTACCACAGAGGTATGATGTAATGTGACATAATGATCAGTCAGGTATGTGCACATAGCAGATATGATGAGTGCAGCAGATTTACTGGAGAAGCATTAAAGGATATTAGAAGAGCAAGAGACTACTTAGGTAACACCACGCGTATTTATGAGTAGAGAAAAGGCAAAACAATTTCAGAGTTGTACTGACATTGACCTAAAATGCAGTTATTGAAAGAAAATACAATTAAAAGATTTCATGAGCAAAAGTCATCAGTAAGGACAGAAATTCAATCTTATATTTCTTTTAAGGAAGAAATAAGTTGTGTCCATGACTTAATGCTCAGAGAAGCTGAACTCATAATTCCCAGCCAAATTATAAAACTAATGTTTGACAAGATATAGGAATCACATCTGAGCATAATAAACTGTAATGTAAGTACTACAAGTATGTTTTAGCCTGGAATGTGAATTTAAACAGAAGTACTACTATAGAGTTGTGCCACCTGCAATGCAGACCATAACAACAATCCAAAAGAAGAAGTGCTAGCATGCCAATTTCCATATCAGCCATGGAGACAAGAAAGCACCAGTTTGTTCCTGTTTACAGGAGTTGTGTATCTCCTATGTGTGGATTATTACTCCATGTTTCCTTAAATAATCAAACTAACAAGCAAAACAACTGCAGGCATTAATGTCTATTCTCAAGGCAAGGGGTATCTGATATTGCCCTATCTCATAGTGGCCCACATGTATAAGTGAGAAATTCAGGAGATGTGTGTATATGTGAGAATTTAGTCATACAATGACCACCCCACATTAACTTTAATCCAATAGATAAGAGAAAACAATGTACCCAACATACTAGTCATTGGTGACTCTATAGTCAGGCACACTGATGTCCCACTCACCAGGCTAAACAAGGAGAAGGTTACTGTCAGCTGCCTGTCAGGTGCCAGGATCCACCACATAACCCACGCACTCAGGTCACTCCACAACAAGTACAAATATGACTCTGTCATTGTCCATGTTGGTGTGAATGACCTGAGATGTACCTCCCTGGACTACATGAAAAGAGACATGGAAGAGCTCTCCGATCTTGTAGCCCAGGCAGGTATGACCCTAGCCCTGAGTAGCATTCTGCCATCACCCAGAAAGATGCCACAGTACAAGGACAAAATGATTGACTTCAACAATTTGCTAAGCTTCTGGTGCCATTCTAAAGGGATCCAGTATCTGTCTGCCTGGGATGACATGGTCGACAGACCACAATGCTTTGCCAGAGATGGCCTGCATCTGTCACCCCTGGGATTCTGGATACTGGCTAAGGTTCTTGCCGCCCCTATAGTGCCTTTTTTAGGCAAGGTTCAAATGACAAATTCACCACCATAACAGGAACAGGCAAGCAAAAACTGACGGTGATGCTACTCAATGCTAGAAGTCTAAATCTGAAAATGCACTCAGTCAAGGCACTACTTAAAATGGAGAACATCGATATCTGTGCAGTGACTGAGACCTGGTTCGAGGCTCCAGAGAGCACCCCTGCACTACCAGGCTGTAACTCATACCACACTTTTCAACCATGTAACCTGGACCGGAACACCAAAGGCAGAAGTGTGTCCATATTCATTAAGGATATCCACACCTCCAGGCTAGTTGCTCAGCATAATGCAGCCGAGGTTATCCAAGTGCAACTAACTCTGGGCAAGACTGCAATCCAAATTGTAGCTTCCTACAGATCACCCACCATGCCCCAGGATTCCCACTCATCTTTTCTTGATGTACTGGAAAATATCAGGGTTCAACCAAACACCCTAATAATGGGCGATTTCAACTACCCCACCATTAACTGGATAAACTGAGCTACAAAATATAAGTATTCTTTGATTATTTTAACAGATTACTGTTTTTATAATTTAATATATATAAAGCACTTTGTCTATTCAGAATCTTCAGAAATCTTTTTCTGTTTAAAAACTGTCATAGCTTGTTGTCTTAGGCTATTGTATAAACTGAAACATTTACTCTGTGTAATTATCTCTTGGCTAGTGGGGGCTGGTTCTTTTGTGTTCTTGTAAAAAAAAGTTGTGTTTCTGGTCTTTGGTGCAGGCTGGAGAAGTTGTTTGACCGCAACTGAGCTACAAAATATAAGTATTCTTTGATTATTTTAACAGATTACTGTTTTTATAATTTAATATATATAAAGCACTTTGTCTATTCAGAATCTTCAGAAATCTTTTTCTGTTTAAAAACTGTCATAGCTTGTTGTCTTAGGCTATTGTATAAACTGAAACATTTACTCTGTGTAATTATCTCTTGGCTAGTGGGGGCTGGTTCTTTTGTGTTCTTGTAAAAAAAAAAGGTGTGTTTCTGGTCTTTGGTGCAGGCTGGAGAAGTTGTTTGACCGCAACTGAGCTACAAAATATAAGTATTCTTTGATTATTTTAACAGATTACTGTTTTTATAATTTAATATATATAAAGCACTTTGTCTATTCAGAATCTTCAGAAATCTTCTTCTGTTTAAAAACTGTCATAGCTTGTTGTCTTAGGCTATTGTATAAACTGAAACATTTACTCTGTGTAATTATCTCTTGGCTAGTGGGGGCTGGTTCTTTTGTGTTCTTGTAAAAAAAGTTGTGTTTCTGGTCTTTGGTGCAGGCTGGAGAAGTTGTTTGACCGCAACTGAGCTACAAAATATAAGTATTCTTTGATTATTTTAACAGATTACTGTTTTTATAATTTAATATATATAAAGCACTTTGTCTATTCAGAATCTTCAGAAATCTTTTTCTGTTTAAAAACTGTCATAGCTTGTTGTCTTAGGCTATTTTGTCCCATCCTCCCTCCCTGGTGGTGTCTTGCTCTTATACTTGGTGGCTTTGCAGTTGCCCGCCCCTACTGTGACACACCTCCCAGTCTAGTGTCATTAGCTCATTCTTCTTAATACAGAGAGAACATTTGATAAGGCCTTCTGTTCCTCCTTTTTACCTTTTCAAAAAGTAAAACAAAACTTTTTTTCTTCTTCGCCTGAACCTTCTTGTGTTCTGACTGTCCTTCTCAAACATATTGGAAATATACAGTATATTTCAGAGCATTTGTTATAACTGTATTTGCTATAACTGATTTAAGTATTTTTTTCTGGCTTTTTGAATATTTACGGCTTAGCGACTGCATCTTAGCCTGTTTATACAGCTCTGCATTCTATTTAAACTGTTTTTGTGTTGATTAACTGTTTTGCACTCTTAAAAGTTATTTGTTGCTTAATTTTACCTGTAGGCTAACACACTCAAGTGTGCTAGCCACTTAAAAGCATTTATAGCATTTACTGTCTGTTTTTTTTCCTTGTCTCTGTAAAAAAAAAAAAAAAAAATCTCTTGTTTTCCCACCTTACTGAACTAGAGTAGTCCAGTTTCAGAGTTGCTGATCCCTGGGCTTTGTTTTTAGTTCCTGTTACTGATCCATTGCCTTATTAGGAAGGAGGGAAGTTTCTTTGCTTACCAGTGGGAGTGGGAAGCACTGAGCAGCCTTTTGTCCGAATTGGTGAAGTTTCAGCCAGAAACTAGTAGTCTATTGGTTCTTTTGGGCCAATTCCTAGCTCCTTTCAGCCCCTGCTATAAAACACGCTAAACACGTGTTTTCCAGCTTGTACCAACTCTGCACAGATCCTCGTGGTGGCCTGCAGAGTGATCCAAGCAGCAGAGAGCTAAAAGAGTGACTTTCTACCAGATATAAGTATTTTTGTGGCTTTCCCACTGTTATTAAGCTAGCGACTGCATTTCACCTGTTTTACTGCTACTTTAAGTGATTTCTGCATTTTACACTGTTTATTGCACTTTAAGTTACTAATTGTTGCAAATTGTTTCTGTAGGCTACACACTAAAGTCGCTAGCCGATTTACAGCATTTATAGCATTTACTGTCTGTGTTTTTCCTTATCTCTGTAATAAAACAAAAAAATCTCTTGTTTTCCCACTTTACTGAACTAGAGTAGTCCAGTTTCAGAGTTGCTGATCCCTGGGCTTTGTTTTTAGTTCCTGTTACTGATCCATTGCCTTATTAGGAAGGAGGGAAGTTTCTTTGCTTACCAGTGGGAGTGGGAAGCACTGAGCTGCCTTTTGTCCGATTTGGTGAAGTTTCAGCCAGAAACTAGTAGTCCATTGGTTGTTTTGGGCCAATTCCTAGCTCCCTTCAGGCCCCTGCTATAAAACACGCTAAACTGTACTGCTGATCTAACCAGCATATCCTATAACTGAAAAGTTCATCTCTACTTGATTCCCAAGTAGACTATTCTCTATCTGTAAAGCCTAGCACTTACTCCTACAGTACTTGCACCTTGATAAAGCACTCTTATTAGAGATAGTACCCCACCAGCCCAAAACCCACTTCCCCCGGAGTCCTTTGAAAGTTCTTTATCTACTACTTCTAGTATGTCGAGGGATCAGTTGCTAGTGTCCTCTCCAGCTCAACTGGTGAACCTGGGAATATTGAGGCAATGTTACAATTGCCTCATGTACACAGACAATCCTCTCCTTCTCCCACAAAACACAAATACATGCGAGAGATGCAACTATACGGCCAAACTGGAGGCTGAGCTCTCTCAACATAGGACTGGCAAGACCAGACAGGAGGAGAAGGCAACCACACACAATACATACCCAGTCACACATGGTACCATCACAACTTCAAATCATACACATACTCACACAAAGACATACTCGGAGGCTCTGGTCAAAAATTTACCAAAACAGCAGAGGCCACCAAAGCAGACACCCAAACAACTACCACCTCACGACCCAACACATGCAACACATAGACCACACAGTCAGAGTGTCAAACAGTCACAGCCCTTAAGGCCAAACAAAATGCCAGACACACTTGTCATTGGTGATTCCATAGTCAGGCACACTGACATCCCACTCACCAGACTGAGTAAGGAGAAGGTCACAGTAAGCTGCCTGTCGGGCGCTAGAATCCACCACATAACGCAAGCACTCAGGTCTCTCAACAGCAGGTACAAGTACGACTCAGTCATTGTCCACGCTGGTGTCAACGACCTGAGACGTACCTCCTTGGACTACATGAAAAGGGACGTCGAGGAGCTCTCTGATTATGTAGCCCAGGCAGGTATGACCCTGACCTTGAGCAGTATCCTACCTTCACCTAGAATGATGCCACAATACAGTGATAAGATGATCAGCTTTAATAATTGGCTTAAATTCTGGTGTCATTCAAAGGGATCAATGTCTGTCTGCCTGGGATGACATGCTGGACAAGCCACGCTGCAAGGGACGGCTTGCACCTGTCACCCTGGGCTTCCGGATATTGGCAAAGGCTCTTGCCACCCCATAGTGCCTTTTTAGGCAAGGCTCAAATTCTAAACCTACCACCCTAGAACACCAAAAGGAAAAAACTAAGGGTAATGCTGCTCAATGCCAGAAGTCTCAATCTCAAGATGCACGCACTCGAGGCCCTTCTCAATATGGAGAACATTGATGTCTGTGCTGTGACAGAAACCTGGTTCAAGGCTCCTGAGAGCACCCCAGCACTAACAGGTTTCACCTCATATCATACGTTCCGGCCCCAAAATCCGGACAACACCAAGAAAGGAGGGGGGGGTGTCCATATTCATAAAGGACACCCACACCTCAAGGTTGGTGGCAACGCACGATGCATCGGAGACCATCCAGGTGCAATTAACCATAGGCAAGACTGCTCTGCAATTTGTAGCATGTTACAGGCCACCCTCTCAAACTCAGGAACCTCACATGGCCTTCCTGAAAACATTGGAGGGGATAAATGTATCTCCAAACACCATCATACTAGGTGACTTCAACTACCCTAATATAGACTGGGAACACTACTCAAGCCCGAACACTCTAACCCAAAGATTCCTGGAGTTCATAAACTCAAATGCCATGGAACAACTAGTCACCATCCCCACAAGAGGTGAAAACATACTTGATCTCATCATCACGAACATTGGATCAAAATGTTCAAGTATACCCCTCACTGGTGAGATCAGATCATAAACTAATCTCGCTGGAGGTCCTCATCCCGCCCCCACCTGAAACAAAAAAGACCACAGTGAAAAACTTCTCAAAAGCCGATTTCACACTTCTAAAAACTAGTGTGGTCTCCTTTAAGGCCCCTGAGCCAGTGGTAAACATTACTCAAACCGCTGAATCACTTACAAATGCCTTCTACCAGCACCTACAGGACTGCATGGATCAGGCAATCCCAAACAAAACTAAGACTCTCTGTACCAAAGGCAAGCGTCCAGTCTGGTGGACCCCAGCCATAAACAAGCTCTACAACAAAAGGAGGAAGCTACTACAAGATAGAGCAAAATCCTTGAAAGGTAAGACACCTTTGATCATTATAAGTAAAATCTAAGAGCTCTCATAAAATCATCCAAGGCAAATTTTGAGAGAAAAATCGCCAAGGACTCTAAAGACAATCATAAGGCCTTCTTTAGCTATGTTAGAAACCTAGGAGGAAACTCCCAGATATGCTCAGAATTAGTTCAAAATGATGTGAAAATTACTGAACCTACACACATTGCTAACATACTGGCTGACAGGTTCAGTGCAAACTTCTCCCCCTCCCCAAAGGAGAGATATCTATTCCAGAGGATTGTAGCCCCCAAACATCTCCAACGCCCAGGTGAGAACTGCCCTCACTAAGGCAAAAACACAGCATCCATGGGACGGATGGTGTCCCGGCTGTGTGCTTCATGAACTCAACGAGGAATTAAACCCACAGTTAGGACAGCTGTTTAATCTTAGCCTCACCTCAGGATACGTGCCCAAGGAGTGGCGCGGCGACTGTGGTCCCACTTCATAAGGGCGGTGCCTCCACAGACCCTGGAAATTACCGCCCCATTAGCTTGACAAGCCTTATCTGCAAAGCCATGGAGAGGATCATAATGGAACTCATAAATAAAGACATAGGGAACTTGCAGACTTTGGATCCAACCCAGTTTGGCTTTGTCAAAGGCAGATCCTGCCTCTTAAACTTGGTTGACTTTTGAGACAGTCACCAAGGCCATTGATGAGGGTAAGGCAGTCCATACAGCCTACCTCGACCTGGCAAAGGCCTTGACACAATACCCCACTCAGGTATCATCGAAAAACTCATCAGCTTGAATGTAAACCCATACATCACAAGATGGGTTGCAAACTGGCTAAGCGACAGAACCCACAGGGTCAGAGTTGCTGGAGCCATGTCAGACTCAAAGCCTGTCACAAGTGGTGTCCCACAGGGCTCAGTCCTGGGTCCACTCTTGTTCGGCATCTACTTTTCTGAAGTACAAGCAAACACAGGAGGGTTATGGCTGACAAAGTTTGCAGATGACTGCAAACTGGGCCATAGTCGAAAACACATCTGACACAGATATCCTCCAGAAGGGCCTCACAGAAACGGATAACTGGTGCCAGAGCCATGGCCTGAAGTTAAACGCCAAAAATGCATAGTCATACCCTTCGGGAAAAACAAGGTTACCCCTAGCTACCATATAGGTGACAATCCACTGAGCACAGAAAAAGTCATCAGGGATCTGGGGACCCAAGTTGACAGTAGTCTTCGTTTGACACTCATGTTGCTAAAGTAGTTAGGAAAACCTTCTATATCGCCCACCTGATCATGAAGGGATTCACATCTAGATCAAGGGAGGTCATCGTCCCCCTGTACTCATCACTCATTAGACCTATGATTGAGTACAATGCCCGTTTGGAATGTATCTGACCAGACACCTGATGCAGCTTGAAAGGCCCCAAAAGTTCCTCACCAAAAGGATAAAGGGTCTCAAAAATATGTCTTATGCTGCCCGACTGAAAGAACTCCAGCTTTATTCAGTCTCATACTGCTTGCTCAGAGGTGACCTGTGCCTGACATATAAGGCCATGTCAAACCCAGATTTGATGAATATGCTTCACCTCAAAAAATCTAGATCCCACAGAACCACAAGGGCGGGAGACTTAAACCTTGACACGGTTATAAATAGAACGTGCTGGAGGGACAGATTCATCACCCAGAGACTCCCTATGCTGTGGAACAAAATCCCGGTACATGTGAGGCAGAGCACCTCGCTGGCCTTGTTCAAGAGGAATCTTGACCAATGGATGGGAGATCGCAGATATACCCCAGGGATTACTTCAGTGTCACTGCTTGACAGAGGCACAGAAAAATGATAGGCATAGTTTTTATTCAAACTAAAGGGGTGGCGAAAGCCACATAACTATGGGCTGGGCTTATAAATGCCCTTGGGCAGATAGCCTAGTATGAACCTATGAACCTATGAACCTATGTACCAACTCTTTCGCTGAATGCTTTCTGGAATTCATAAACTCCAATGCCCTGGATCAACTTATCCACACCCCCACCAGGGGCAACAGTATCCTAGATCTAGTCATTACCAACATGAGTGACCAGTGTTCCACACCTGAAGTCAACGCCTCATTGGTCCAATCCGACCATACGCTAATTACCCTAGATAGCCACATCCTGCCCCCACGCCCCCATTAAGGAAACCATGGTAAAACATTTCTCCAAAGCCAACTTCATGCTTCTTAAGACAGACGTGGTGACCTTCATGACACCCATGCAGATGGAAAATACAGTTACGACTACTGAATCCTACACAATTGCACTTTATAAGCACTTACATGAGTGCATGGATCGTGCTATCCCAAACAGAACCAAGATGCTGTCCTCCAAAAAAAAGGAAGCCAATCTGGTGGTCCCCTGCCATAAACAAACTGTACAACAGAAGGAAGAAACTGTTGCAAAAGAAGTAAAATCCCATGAGTGGAGGAGCTCCCTGGTCAGCCTCAGTAAGTAGCTGTGATCCCTGATAAAATCCTCCAAAGCTAGTTACGAAAACAAAATCGCCACTGATTCTAAAGACAACCACAAAGCATTCTATAGCTATGTCAAGAATCTCAATAGCAACACTCAGATCTGCTCTGAGTTATAGCACAATGGCACAAAATATACAGACCCAACTGATATTGCCAACATCCTGGCAGATAGGTTCAGTGCTAACTTTACCCCCCTCTCACCCCCTAAAGAGCCCATCTCTATACCGGAAGAATGCAAAGTTCCTGTAATCACAGCTGCACAGGTAAAAACCACACTCTCCAAAGCCAAGAACACAGCATCCATGGGACCAGACAACATCCCAGGCTGTGTTCTACATGAACTACAGAACAAACTGGCACCCCACCTAAGTACCATGTTCAATCATAGCCTCATCTCGGGCTTTGTGCCTGTGAATGGTGCACAGCGACAGTTATCCCACTCCACAAGGGGGAGCCACCACGGACCCCGGGAACTACCACCCCATTAGCTTGACGAGCCTGGTCTGCAAGGCCATGGAATGTATTATCATGGAACTTATAAACAAAGACATTGGTAATCTCCAAACTCTGGACCCCACCCAGTTCAGGTTTGTAAAAGGCAGATCATGTCTCCTAAACCTGATAGACTTCTTTGAAGTAGTCACCAAAGCCATTGACAAGGTAAGGTGGTTAACACAGCCTATCTAGATCTTGCCAAGGCTTTCGACACCATCCCCCACTCTGGAATTATAGATAAACTCACTAAACTAGGTATAAAGCCCTACATCACAAAATGGGTTGCCATCTGGCTCACTGACAGAACCCACACTGTGAAAGTAGCAGACTCCAAATCCGACTTCAGACCAGTGACAAGTGGAGTACCACAGGGTTCAGTCCTGGGTGCTCTCCTGTTTGGTATCTACTTCTCTGAAGTACAGGCTAACACAGAAGGTCTTTGGCTAATGAAGTTCACAGATGACTGCATACTAGGAGCCATAATCGAAACTCCTAACGATGTGGACATCCTACAAAAGGGCCTCACTGACAAAGATGCCTGGTGTCAAAGCCATGGCCTTAAGCTCAATGCCAAAAGGTGCAATGTCATCCCCTTTGGTAAAAACTCTGTACCCATGAACTACAACATAGGCGGTAGTATACTTAACACCAAAAGTATGATGAGACCTTGGACACAGGTGGATAGTAGTCTCTCCATTGATAATCAGATCGCCACAGTAGTCAGGAAATCCTTCTATGTGGCACACCATCACAAAAGGATTCTCATCCAGAAAAAAAGTGGTCATTGTTCCCCTCTACTCATCACTCATGGAAAGGTCATAGAAATACCTCACAAAGAGGATTACTGGCCTCAAACAGATGCCCTACGTAGACCGTCTCAAAAAACTCCAGCTTTACTCCGTCGCATATTGCCTACTCAGAGGTGATCGCTGCCTAACATACAAAGCTATATCAAACCCAGAGCTGTTGGACATGCTCCACTTAAATAAATCCCAATCCCTCTGAGCTACATGCTCTAGGGACCTAAACCTTGTCACCACGATAAACAGAACATGCTGGAGGGATAGATTCCTGTCCCAGAGACTTCCCATACTCTGGAATAAACTACCTATCTATATCAAACAAAGCTCCTCATTAGCACTCTTCAAGAAAAATCTTGATGATTGGATGGGAAATAGGAAATTCACCCCGGGGATCACCTCTGTGGCTATGCTCGACAGTGGCACAGGAAAATAATTTTCATGGGTGGCAAAAGCCAGGGTACCTTTTTGGCTGGGCTTGTATAGGCCCCAGGGCTGATAGCCTAGTACCAGCCTATGAACCTATGAAAAGAGCCATCCAAACAGTGAAAAAGCCATAAAAAGAACTGTAAAGAAAGACTATGAAAATTGTCATCTCACAATTTTGGTATACAGGAATATTGTATTGCAAGAACTCAGTCTCTCACCAACTCAATGGTTAATGAGCAAAAAGCTGTAAAGCAGATTTACAATGTAATCTACATTGATGATGCCTGAAATCTAACAAATAGCAAAGGAAATGCTAACATAAATCTACTGATAGAAAATATAAATAGCTACCAGGCTTAAAATTTGGAGACAAAGTAAGAGTCCATAAGTCATGGGAAAGTCTTTACCTTGAAGCTGAAATAATTGGTAAAGCAGCCAAACCATAATTTGGGATAGTTTATGTTGAATTTAGTAAGCTGTATAGAAGTCATTACAAGCATTTGTAAAATATGGTAATATTAATGTGTCAGGATGGTGAACAACCAGAAAACAGTCTATATTCTCAAGGCAAGGGTTACCTGATGTTGGTCTATCTCATAATGGCCCACAGGCATAAGTGAGGAATTAAGAAACTGTGTTAACAGTATGACAGTCAAAACTTGTACAAGCATGACTCTTGAAACAAACTGTCTCGAAAACAAACAAAAGCTATCTGTAATGCAGCAAGCACTATCTCAAACCCAGAATCAGGAGTCCATTGTAAATAGTCCTACAGTCCTGTTAAGTTCTCAAGATATGGTTAAACAAAACCACTGAAGAATTCAAACAGAAATAAGCACTTGAAATTTTTCAGTTATTAAAATATTATGAAAACAGTTTGATTTTTGTTCTAAATAGTCCAGGATATGCTTATTATGATATTACAATGATCAGTATGATGTAATGCACGCTACCTCACAGATGTGTGTGTGTGTGTGTGTGTGTGTGTGTGTGTGTATATATATATATATATATATATATATATATATATATATATATATATATATATATATATATATATCAGAGAGGGAGAGAGAGTTACACATGGTCTGTGCTTATGAATGTATATCTTTACTACTAATAAACTACCCGTGCTTATTTGCAAGTCACATGATGCAGAGGTTTTACAGAGAATTCAGCTGGAATATCAACCTCATGGAGGTTGCACCACTTACTGTGTCTTTGTATTTATTAATACTCCTGAAATGACAGGGTAAGTACAAAATGAAGCAGAAGCATCTGTTAATAGTTTCACCATCATTCTAGTAAAATGTCACTCTGATAATTATGTGCTGCATTGTCTATGTTGTGTATCTGTGCATATGTACCCATCAGCCTTGTGTTTCTCTCTACATAGAATACAAATGAGCAGGCAGTACATGCATTTATGACCAATTTGCTACAAGACAAAAAGTGGCAGCTTGTAGCATCATTCCAGCCTTGTCTTCATTGCCATAAATCTTCTAATGCTCACATGAAAGGTCAACAAGTCTGTTTACCGCTAAGTAATGAAATACAATTAAAGGATTGATAATGTGGTTAAACTGGGATGTCATAAGCAATTGTGGCAGATGTGTTTTAATGCTGCTGGTCTGGTAATGCATATAGATTTGGAATACAAAAAAGTAAATAAATATCTATTTTTGTTTGCTTACTGGTAATTTCATTTGAGCAAAGCCAATTTTCAAAACAGGCTATAAAGTAAAAGTTCCAAACTATAATAACTGCATTGCTTAACTTATCAAATATTCAGGTTTTGAAAATAAGCATAGCAAATGGAAGTTCTAACACTAAAATGTGTGCTGATTAGTTCAAAAATACATAGAAAACACATCAAATTGAAACTTAGGAAGAACAAATCAATGAAGTTCAGCATTGTGTATGGTAAAATAAATGAGAGCATTCCAGTAACAGTGAGACTATAATAAAAGGGAATTATATAAACTACCGAAATGAAAGCAGTATGAAAACATGAAAATAATGATCACAGCAGTAGCATGCTGTGTGCTGTTTCACAATTAGAACATGTAGCATAGCTATAGTATGAACAAAGACTCACAACAAGTTATGTGATGTCTGACTAAATAGTATCCTCTCTGATCACGCGAAGTCATCTCTTTTACTTATTTCTACTGAATGTTTATATTATACCAATATACCCATGTTATCTACAACAGCGGCACCTATATACTTTACATTATGCAATCATAAATTCAGTCACAATACTCATAGTGTCAGCGGCACAACATGAAGTACACTCACCTTTGGTGCAGAATGCTGTAGGCTCATTTCCCACACCAGGTAGACTGACTGCTGACACTTCAATGCAGCATAAGGGGGGTGTTGCAGCTGTACTCCTGAGTGGGCAGTCCTTTGAATCAGACATTAAATGAAAAACTCATCTGCTTGAATTAGTGGTAAGACAGGTTGATGTGAAAGATTCCACAGTACCTATCAAAAAAGTATGGGAAGTTCCCTGATGCCCTTGTCAAATTTCACCTAGTAGTATAAGTGTCATCTTGGATCTCCCCTGAAAAGAGGTTCCTAGCCTACTGGGACTCAAAGGTAAATAAATACTTCCTTTTGTCCCTTACTAATAAATGTCAGTGCATTTACCCCATATTTATAACATCCAATTTATGATCTGAAGACATTTTTTCTAACCACTTGACTCATTATCTCCTTAACATGCCCATACCCTAGTTGCCTTCTCTACTGCATCCTCGCTTCTGTCCACACCATCTTCCCCATATCTCATTTCTCCCACCCCTCTTGCCTCCCCCTCTCCCTACAACTGATTCTAATCCCATTGCTAAACAAGTCTGTTTTCACTACTATTTTTTTTCTTAATCCAGTAAGCAAAGAAACATATTATTTTATTCTCCCTAACATCCAGTATGCTGTCTCACCTGATGTCAATGCCAGATAATCCTAATGGCAAGCTCCAGTGCAGTTATCAATCACAAAACTCCTTGTAAAATCCACAAATATTTCTCAAAATCATTTCAATTTACCTATATTCCCACCACTCCTAATCTAGTGCATCTGGATAGCTTCCCCATACACTGTTATCTTTCCACAACCCCTTTCAGTCATGCAACTCTTCCTCAGCTTCCTCAAAACCCAAATTACTACCTTCTTCCCAGTCATGCCACTCCTCCCCTTTTTGAGCAGCACAAGTACCTACCTTGCATTCCAAACACATAATTATCCCCCTCCACACTTATCCAACTGCCAGTTTCCTAATATTTCATCCTTTAATATTTCTGACAGCAGTCAAGCTAAACTTCTCATTGACCCTTCACATCCTCGGATACCATGAGCATCTTCCTGCTTTAGTCCTTAAAAGGCTTGTCCAGCCTGATCCCCTCAATTCCTTTCACCGCATCTGTCGTTTATCCTGCATTTAGCCTCTCATTTAATTTTCTCCATCCTTACCATCTCTCCAACCTGATGTTCTTCCCCAAACTATAGCTGCCATTTCCTCCCTATTATTTTCAGCTGTGTCTTATTATAGCCCTCCCTTGCCTCCATGCCCTCCTCTATTGTTAATGTACTAAGAGACAAGTGCAATGAATTTCTGAGTACTGATCTCAGAGCACATTTTCAGGTAGTTTATTCCAAGCCTTGGATATAACATAGTGCTATAAAAAATCTGCATTTTTGTTATAAGATGTGATTACATTGGACTTCCAGGATGATTGCACACTGATCAATGGTTTAATTTCAGCTCTCCCAGTGTAAAAAAAGAAACTGAGAAATAAGGACTGGTAATTCTGCCAGCTTTAGTAATATTGAGTTACTGTCTAGTAAGTACACTGCCTGGATGCCACAAGAAGAAACTTAGAGGGCCTGAAAGAAAATCAACAAAAAGAGGTGAAAAGAAGATACTTAATGGGAAAAACCTTGCAGCTGCAATGCAAAAAGTTCAAGCTCCAGCTTTGTAAAGTAAAAGAGATTGCAGTAATTTAGAGGAAAACATAAATCAAATGTATTGAGAGGTGATTAAAATAAATGAAACATTGAAGGAGTATGTCAACTCAAATAACAAAAGGATGGAAAATGGAAGAAGATTTAAGCAGCTATTCAGATGAACTGATAAAACTGCAAAATTCAAAGGTCAAAATGAAGAAAAGGCTGGAGTACGAGACTTCTCAAGATGGGCTGTTTCCAAAAAATGGTAGAGTTTGAAAATCTGAGATTTTCTGCTGTACTGGAGAAACTGGAAGGAACAGATTGTATTAATTTTATGAAAGCACAAATAAGCTACTGGACTGGTATTCTAAAGCAGGGGTTGTTAAATGAAAGGGTAGATCAAGTGAATGCTCTAAACCTGGCCATAACAAAGCAGCCAAGACCAGTATTAGTAAAGATGCAATCATACCAGCAGACACAGTTGATCCTGACAAAACTGTGGTAGAAGGGCAGTCTTAAAAATTGGAGACAATAGACTGTTTGTGAAAAATGATTATTCACTGTACACCAGGCAAAAAAGAAGCAAATTTATCCCAGCAATATCAGAATGTCACAAAGGATGTTGTTGGCAGTATCATCTTAAGGTTAAGAAAGTCGGGTTAGACGTACATTACAGAGGAAAAATAAACACATGTGAAGGCAATCAAGCTGGTTAAAAACGGAAGAGGGGAACAACACTCGCTTCCTCCTTTATTATAAAGCACATGGTCATGTGAACTCTCGACCTCTCCACACCAACGACGTCAGTGTAAGAGCACACATACGATCATTCACTCTCTTTTATTATTATCAGCCAGCACCCCCACTTGCTCTTACGCTGTATACAAATACATTTTAGGAACATATTTTTGGATAACTTTTCCTTCACATTCCAAATACGTAATACATGAACTTTTCAATCTTCGATTTTGTAGCAGGTTTAGTAAAAATATCTGCAACCATGTCCATTGTCGGGAAATATTCAATGCTTATTTTGTCATCATTAAGTGCTGACCTGACAAAATGATACTTGATGTCAACATGTTAACATCTCTGTTGGCTTACTGGATTCTTCGACAAAGCGATTGCTCCTTGATTGTCCTCAAATATTGTTACTGGCACATACTTGCACTCTCCATCCATTCCACTCAACAGCTGCACAAGGTACAAACTCTCCTGTGTTGTTGCTGCTAATGCCATGTACTCTGCCTCACATGTAGATAAAGCTGCCGTTTGTTGCTTCTTTGATTTCCATGAAATAATAGACCCAACTCTATTGAGGCTAAAGCTATAACCTGTTGTACTACGTCTATCATTTTGATCTGTTGCCCAATCTGCATCACTGTATGCTATAAACTGAAGTTTCCCTTCACTTTTCTTATAACATACCTCTCTGTCCAATGTACCTTTTAAGTATCTTAACACATTTGGTTAGTGTTAAATGAGATTCACTCGGTTGTGACAAATATTGTGAAAGTTTACTTACAATCCAGCTAAGATCAGGTCTTGTGCTTGTCATAACATATATCAAACTACCCACAAGCTCACGATATTTTCTTGGATCTGTAGATTCACTGTCACATACAAAGTTTGGTTTTTGTTCGGAAGGGGTACTTCTTACTTTACGATTAGACATACCAAATTTCTCAAGAATTTTCGTGATGTACCTCTTTTGATTCATCCTTACTTCACCATTATTTTGGGTAAAGTCAATGCCTAGAAAATGTTTTAGCTTTCCCAGATCTTTCATTTTAAATTTAGCTTTGAGCATTTCCTTTACATCGTTTAGTGATTCATTGTCACTAGCTGCTATAATGAGATCGTCAACCCATATAATAAGGACTGTTTTCTCATTTTCAGCTTGTCTGGTGTATACACAGTGGTCTGCAGGGTTATGGATAACACTATTTTCACAAAGATAATCGTGTAACATTTTGTTCCAGTTATGCCCTGATTGTTTCAATCTGTATGATGACTTATTCAATTTGGAAACCAATTTTTCATCATTATTTGATTTCTTTCAAAACCTTCAAGTTGCTCCATATACACTTCACAATCAATAGGAGCATGTAAATAGGCCATTTGTACATCCATCTGGTGCAATTCTAAATTGTACTGAGCTGCCATCTGCATTAGATGTCATACAGATGTCATACTCACAGTTGGTGCAAATGTTTCATTGTAATCTATACCAGTGACTTGATTGTAGCCTTTAGCTACATATCTAGCTTTGTAAGTCAAAGTATTATCTGCATTGTCTTTTACAGTGAAACCCCACCTACCCCCCACTGCATTTTTATCTTCTGGCAGTGTGGTGAGTGTAAATGTGTTGTTTTCCTTTAAAGACTTAAGTTCCTCCTTCATGGTTTTGACCCACTTTTCCGAGTTAGACAAAGTCATGGCTTCTTTAAAGCTCTGCGGCGTGTTGCATATTAATTGGTAACAATAGTCAACATTAACTGTCACATAATCGTCATTTTCAACTTCACACTTATAGTCTTTCAAGTATGCAGGTGGTTTTCTCTCTCTTTTAGAGTAGTGTGTATCCTGCCTTTTCTCTTCTTATTTATTTATTTTACATTTGTTGACCGGGCTAGTCTAACTGGATATATGTCCATTTTCAGTAGAGGCCCAGGCAGAAAAGCTCCAAGCATCAGCAGTGACAAAGAATACAATAAGGGATTGGGAGGATGGCCTAATGGTTAAGATGTTTGCCTTACAAACAAAAGGTGCAGGGTTTGAGTCTCACAGGGGATAATTGGCTAGGCTTCCAATGGCTCGCAAGGGCAGTTAGCCTAGTATGAACCTATGAACCTATAACAGTGCATTGTTTACATTGAGGGTCAGATAAACCTGTACAGAGTCCTTTAGTAGGTTTAAGCTAAGATCAAATACAGAGTGCAAACATTTGAGAGAGAGCAATCAAAAAAAAAATCAAACTGGAATTTGTATTTATTTATTTTATTTTATTTTTCAGTACTATGAAAGAAATCATTATTACAGGTAGGCAACATAGAACAGTGGAGTAGAGAAGTGTATACAGAGCAAGAAGGGGAATGAGATATCAGTCAGGGTTAGAGCAGGGACAAAGCCAGTGAGTTTTAAGATATTCTTTAAGATGCTTTTTTATAAAGAAGAGTGGAAGTAAGGGTGGAAAGTTCACTAGGAAGCTGGTTCTAGCTTTTTCCTACTGTGTTGGTGAAAAGTGAGTCCCCAGCTTTGTTGCTGGATTTAATAGTGGAAACTAGAAGCTTATTAGCTGAGCATAGTGTTGCAAGAGTTTTGTAGGGGGTAATCAGATTAGTGAGGATTGGGGTATTATTAGGGTAGTAAAGGATCTTTTAGGTGATAACAAGTAGTTGACAAAGTAGTTGGTTCTGCAGTTCTAACCATCCCAGTTGTTTGAGGTTGTGACAGTGGTGAGTTCTAAAGGGGGTGCTAGTGGCAAATCTGGCTATGTTATTGTAACTGGTGGAAAGTTTGGTGAGGTTGTTTTTAGATAGATTGGTATATATTGCAGAAGCATAGAACAGGGGAGAGATCAAGTGGGTCTGGGCAATAGTGATTCTGGCTGAAGGGGTAAGGAAGGGTTTGCTTCTGTAAAGGGTGCCTGGTTGTTTGTTGACAGACTTTATTGTAGAATTAATATGGTCATCATAGCTAAGGTTATCAATTGTTACTCCCAGTAGATGGGTTGTAGTGTCATGGGATATGTTAGTTCCATTGTTAGAGGTTACTGTGAAATGCAATTGAGGTGACTTATGAGTAGGAGCAAAGAGCAATAATTTAGTTTTTTTGGGGGGATTCAGAAGGAGGCAGTGTTGCATGAACCAATCTTCAACACTGTTAAATACTGTTTGGGTGAGGGACTGGAGAGAGGTTATGGACTTGGCTGAACAAATTAAAGTAGAGTCATCTGCATATTGTATGCAGGTGGCTTGAGGAATTTTATTATGTAGATCATTAATAAACAATGAAAAGAGAAGAGGTCCTAAAATAGAGCCTTGTGGTACTCCGATGTTCACAGGGAGGGATGTAGAAAGATTATTATCTCAAAGTACTGCTTGCTGTATGTTTTCTAGATAGGATTTAAACCATTGTAATGCTTGTGGATCAAGTGATTGGGCTTTTAATATGTCAATAAGCATGTTATGGTTCACCATATCAAAGGCTTTTGAAAGGTCAATAAATAGTGCATAGGAAAAACTGTTATTGTTACGATTTTTATTTATGGAGTCAGAAAAGGATAGCAGGGCAGTTGTGCTACAGAATGGCCTAAAACCATGCTGGCAGTTGGCAAGTAAATTATTTTGGAGAAGGTGGTCAAGTAGTTGTCTGTGTATGCATTTTTCCATTATTGTAGCTATTGGAGAGAGTAAGGCGATAGGCCAAAAGTTGGAGAGCTCGGTAGATGACCCACCTTTATGTAGAGGGATGATGTGGGATACTTTCCATATGGAAGGGATTTTGCTTTCTAAAATTGTTGTATTTATAAGGATGGAGATGGGATAGGCAATGGCTTTAGCTGCAATTTGCAGGTATTCAGCTGGAAGACAGTCAGCAGAAGGGGTGCATGGTTTAAGTTTTTGAAGGAGGTTGCAAATGAGGGATGTAGGTACAGGTTACATATGAAAGGTCGGAGATGCAGTATTAGTGGTATTTAATGGGGAAGTGGTAATAGGTGGTAATGTATTAGCTAGGGTTAGAATGACTTCAGTAAAATAGTTATTAAAGGCATCAGGAATCTGGTTAGAGTTATTATGGTTGAATCCTGAAGGGACAGGAGTTTTAGAGTGCCCTGGCTGAAGAAGTTTGTTAATGCCTGACCAGAATTTTTGTGTTTTTTGTTGGTGATTTTGTTGGAGGTGAAGGTAATAGTCTTTTTTGTCTATGAAAATGTCTTTCTTGGTGGCATTTCTTAACTGTTTAAAGTAAAGGTGATCCGATGGACTTTTGGAGGCTCTCCATTTGGCCCAAATGTTATTTCTGAGGAGGATCTTTTGCCTAGTTTGGTTTGTGTGCCAGGAGGCAATTTTGGTCCTTATTCGGGAAGAGCGATAGGGGGTGTGGTAATCTAGGATTTGAAGGAATCCTAGTATTAAAGTAGGTCACTGCTTCATCAAGTTGAAGATGAAACATTGGTGACCAGTCACATGCTTTCAGTTCATTTTGGAAGCTCTCTGGATTAAAGAATTTTTTGGAATGGGAGGTTTTAAAAATATTAGTATTAGGGCTATGATTTTTTTTTGTTTAATAATATAGGTTAGCATATGGTCACTGCTATTGTCAGGAAGGGTTCCTGGTTTGTAAGTATCAAGATGGCTGTTGAGAAGGATCCAGTCTAGGGTGGTTTCCTTACTGCTTGGCTTATGGATTCTAGAAGGAGTGGTTATTTGTGAGAATCCGTAAAGATTTATGTGATTCATAGGATTAAAGGAACTACAGGTTGCCCAGTCTATATTAAAGTCACCTAACACAATAGTTTCCTGAGGTAGGTGGGTAGAGAGGTAACTAAGTATGTTTTCAATAGTATTGATATTATTTCCAAGGGGGAGATATGTGCAAATTAGATAGATAGATTTGGAGTTGTTGATTTGTAGTTTGGCAGTAAGGGTTTCTGAATTGGTATCCGAGGGTAGGAGCACATTGAAGGGTGAAACTTGGAGATCAGATTTATACAAAATGGCTACACCTCCACCCTTTTTGGTTTTGTGGTCACATCTCAGGATATATCCAGGAGGGGTAATCTCCTGGTCCAGAGTTGAGGGCTTTAGCCATGTCTCTGTAATACAGTGAATATTGAATGAGTGCACATTTAAGAGTGCATGTAGGTGGGTAATTTTATTGTTAATGCTATGGATGTTAAGGTGAGCTATCAGGAGGGAGTTAGATGGTCTGTTTGGGGTAGTGATAGCAGGAGATGTTAGGTTGTGTAGGTTATTGGGAATATCAGTATTGGGGCCAGGGTTTGGATGAATATCACCATCTAAAAGGGGGTGTTGTTGAGGATATTGTACAAACTTAAGGCTTTTGTAGTAATTGTTTAGGGTTTTTTTGACAAGGAAGTAACATGGGTAGATCTATGGTACTTTGGAAGTATATAGATAGAGGTGAAGGTTATGTTACTGTGGTTGAGGGAGTTTATGTGAGAAACTGGTAGAGTTTGCTAGTAAGGGTGGTATTGTTCAGGAAGAGAAAATGTTCAAAGAAGGTTAGTGTGTATGGTATTGTAAGAGAAGCAAGAGTTGTAGTTAAGAGTAGTAGGTTTGTGTATATAGACTTGTGTTGGGGCCATTAGGATGTGTAGATAAGGAGTTAGAGTATGTTGAGGGAAGGAGTGTAGTAAGTAAAAGTAAAGGTGGGAGAATGAGAAGAGTGCTGTATGAGGTAGAGTAGGTTGAGGGAAGAAGTGTACAATAAACTAAAATAAAGGTGGTTGTAAGAGAGAAGCTGTATAATATTAGCAATACAGGATGTGGTGTGCAGAGGTTAGGGAGTGGAACTAAAAAGGTAATTAACTTAATTAAGGAATTGTTGAGGTTGGGGGTGGGGCTATTAAGTAGAAGTAGTAAGTGATAGGGTGATAATGGGAGGGGGTGTGGCTACAGAAGTATATGGCTTGGACCACTGGGGTGGGTGGGAATTGGGGGTAGGGGAGCGGAGTGAGCCTGAAGGGCGAACGGAGCGGGTTAGAGCAGCTAAATGAAAGATTTTACAGAGCCAATCTGAGAGGAGGAGATTCCTGAGGCAGAGAAAGTGGTCACAGGTAAGTAGAATGTGGTGAAGCAGTTAATAGTAGAAAAGGATAGTGGAGTGGGAGAACTAAAAGAAATAGAAAAATAGCTAGAAGGATGTAAAAGAGATGATAGAGGCAGTGAGATAACACAGGAAGATTAGCAACTAATCAAGGGGTGAAAAACTGAAAAGGAATCTAGAAAATTATACTAGGTAAAGTAGAGGAAGGGTTATCACCCAAGGCTGGATTAGAGTGCCACCTCATGGGCAGAGAGCAGAATACAAGTATCTGTAATAGAGATAGCAGTTAGAGGTGGCTCAGAAAATGGAGTCGGGGGGGAGCAGATGGTGCAGGGACAGAGAGGAGTGCTGGCTGCTGGCTTCCTGACTCAGTGGCTGAAATTCATTCTAAGCTTGGTACAGTGTAATTAGAAAAGATCAGCCTGAGACTAATAATAGGTACAGTATGAATATAACAGATCAACTTTAATGTTTAGGACCAGGGTGGAACATACTTTCTTGATCTGTTTAAAACAGGGAATTAAACACCGCAACAGCAGAATTTGTTGACCAGTCCTTGGGATGGCTGAATTTAAAATTAAAAGGGTCTTTAATGACCAGGCAGGTCCTTTCGTGCAGGATAGGAGGTAAAGAGTTTCTTGATCTGTTTAAAACAGGGAATTAAACACTGCGACAGCAGAATTTGTTGACCAGTCGTTGGGATGGCTGAAGGTAAAATTAAGGGTCCTTAATGACCAGGCAGTTCCTTTCATGCAGGATAGGAGGTAAAGAGTTTCTTGATCTGTTTAAAACATGGAATTAAACACCGCAACAGCAGAATTTGTTGACCAGTCATTGGGATGGCTGAAGGTAAAATTAAAAGGGTCCTTAATGACCAGGCAGGTCCTTTCATGCAGGATAGGAGGTAAAGAGTTTCTTGATCTGTTTAAAACAGGGAATTAAACACAGCGACAGCAGAATTTGTTGGCCAGTCATTGGGATGGCTGAAGGTAAAATTAAAAGGGTCCTTAATGACCAGGCAGGTCCTTTCGTGCAGGATAGGAGGTAAAGAGAATAGAGCCAATCTTCTGGGGCCAGGGACACGCAGCAGCCAGGGCAGGTACAAGGAAATCTTATTGCCTTATTTTTGTGTCTTGACTGTCAGCTTTTGATTCTGACTTAACATGCACACTTCTTCTGGTATTAAGATCTTCATCCATTACTTCTGAATCTGTCATTCAGCTACATTCTTAGTAAAGAACTTGACTAACCTGTGTTTAAGGATTCTTCCTGTGTCAGGATAATAAACCAGATATGATGGGCTGTTTTTATCATATCCGACAAAGATCCCCTTATCACATCTTGGGTCTAACTTCTTTTTATCTTGTCTGTATGCATAACACACTGATCCAAATTCTCTCATCCTTGAAAGATCAGGTTTCTTTCCTGTTAGCATGAAGAATGGGGTCTGCCCCACACACCTGTTATAACATCTGTTGCGAATAAAAGCAGCAGTCATTACTGCATATGTCTGCAACTCTTTAAGTACGTCATTCTCTATCAACATACACCCTGCCATTTCGAACAGTGTTCTCCAGTTTCTCTCTGCTGTCCCATTCTGATGGGGTAAGGTGCGGACGTTTCTTGTCTTATAACATTTTTACTCAATAGTGACTGAAAGTCTTTTGACATGAACTCAGTGCCATTATCTGATCTGATACACTTTACCTTCCCATAATGGGCTGAATCTGCAATAAACTTTTCAGTCACCTTGACTGTATCACTCTTGGCTTTCAGAAAGTGCACAAATATTACACCCGAGTAGTCTTCAGTAAATGCTAAAGTGTACTTAAAGCCATCTTTTGCTACTGGCTCAATTGGGCCTGCCAAATCAGTATGGACTAGTTCAAACACAAATTTTGCTCTTGCATCTGGTTTTCTGTTTCTGCTCTGTACAAATTTCCCTTACATACAGGTTTCACAATCTAGGTTAGGTCTTTCAACTTTACCTTTAATTTTCATTCCTTTTACCACTTTTTCTAATTTTGACACATCTTCGAAATTACAGTGACCAAGCATTCTATGCCATGCTTCAATGTCGTAACCACTCTGAGATGCATCATAATGTATCTCACTATCGTTTTCTTCATTATATGTGTCTAAATAATAGAGTCTATCACACTCAATTATGCCAAAGCGGGTGCTGCTTTTATAGATGAGTTGGTCCTGGCCTTGTTTAATGTTGATCGGGGCCGCTTTGGACGTTGCTGCCTTAAAGGAAAAAATGCTTTGTGGATACATCGGGATATACAGTGCCCGTGTCATCATCACCTTTACTTTGCATCCCTCTGTGTCTAGCAGCCATACCTCTGCATTACCTCTCTTCTGTGTGGCCTCACAGGTTCTCGTTCCATCAGCTAATTCCACAATGTGTTCCTCCGGTTGGAAAGTTGCATCAAAGTATTTAAACTTTTTCAGGTCGTTAATTATGTGTGACGTGGCACCAGTGTCCAGCATTAATCCCTTCTGTTTTAAGTCACAAATTTGATGCTCATTTATTCTGAAGACAAATGTGTGATCATCTGCGTCAGTTGCTTGTTTCACATTGTCTTTCTCCTTTTGTCTACAGTTACTGTCCCTGAGGCTAGAGTTTTTACACAAACTACACCACTGTCTCTGGCCTTTATATTCTCTCCAGCATTCTCGTGCCTTGTGTCCCTTTTGGCCACAGCTATAGCATATAATCTCTGCTTTTACTCTTTCCCCAAGGCCATTTACTTTTATCACATTATCATTACTTACATTGGCATTAAATTTCTCGGTATGTTCATAGCTTCTCAACCTTGTTTTGAACTCACCAAAGCTCAACTTATCATCTTCCATGATGTGTACTGCAAATGGTTTGAAAGTTTCAGGCAACCCTTTCAGAATCATCACAATTAGTAATCCATCACTGAGCTTCTCCCCAGCATTTCTAAGTGCCGTAATGGCTGTCTCAGCCCTAAGACACTTTCACTGGTGGCCTTCTGGAGGCTTGTTAATTCAGTGTAAAGCTATTTACCAGTGGCTTCCCTTTCTCAGCATAATGGTCTCTCAGGATCTGAAGTGCTTTCTACCATTGTCTGCGGCTTCTCTCATGACGAGGGACAAATTTTGTCGTCTTAGTTCTGCATATGCCTCCTCATTTTTCTCAGCATCATCGTTGCCTTCCTCCTCATTCTTGTCATCCTCTGCATCCTGCTGCACATTTCGCAAAATGGTGTCTTTCATCCCTAGCAACTGCAGGTGTCCCAGAAACTTTGTCTCCCACAACTCGTAGTTCTTCTCATCTCCATCGAAACATAGTCTATGCCATCGGCTTCCTTCTTCCCTCCTGGGCCCATAACCTGTTGGCAGTATCATCTTAAGGGTAAGAAAGTCGGGTTAGACATACATTACAGAGGAAAAATAAACACACATGAAGGCAATCAATCTGGTTAAAAACAGAAGCGGGGAACAACCCCCACTTCCTCCTTTATTATGAAGTACATGGTCATGTGACCTCTCTTGACCTCTCCACACCAACAACGTCAGTGTAAGAGCACACATATGATCATTCACTCTCTTTTATTATTATCAGCAAACAGAGGTGAGAGACTCAAGTAGCTGTATCCAGCTGTCTTCAGAATATTTTTTTCATAGAAGAACAAAGACATTTTTTGATGAACAGGCTAAGGAGAAAATATGAAAGTTTTTCCAAATGTAAGCCACCAATCAGAAGGGGATTCTCATTCTCATTCTTCTGATAATAAAGTTCACAAAGAGCTGTTTCCAGTGAAAGCTTTTCCAATGTTCCAAGACAGAAAAAAACAGGAGTTGAATTGAAGAATATTAACTACCTTGGACTTGAACCAGAGTCTGGTGTTGGGAGATGGAGATGAACAGGAAGAAGACTAACAACACTGAAATTAGCGACTAAATGTGACATTATAAAACATCAATTACATTTGTGAAATATGGCTTTACAACAAAAAGTAGCTGAGAAAGATTGGAAATAAAACATTTTTTATTCTTAACAGTATGTCTAAAATATTTCATGCTGTAAATTGTGTATTATACAGTAAAGCAGCATTGTGTATTATGCAGGTATCTAGAATGAGGGTGAGTATTTTCAGTGAATGTTGTATGTGATAAAGATATTAAAGTAAACAAATACGTTTTAAGAAATGTAGGTATTACAATGTAAAAAGAAAGGCTGGGCAAAAATATGTATAAGTTAATAACTTTTGCATAAGTGAGTGTATAGATTAAAGTCTTTGGCTTAATGTAAAACACGAGAAATGTGAATGCAATGAAATTTCCTTTAGCAAATACATGTTCAATATGAGCTGAGAAGTCTGCAGTTGAAAGTAGTTGTAAATACTGTTCTATTGTTTACATGGAGACAAGCTGATTACAGGTGCTTACAATAAATCTTGAAAGTTCTGGACA
The DNA here is from genome assembly GCF_019279795.1 of Protopterus annectens. Lineage (NCBI taxonomy): Eukaryota > Metazoa > Chordata > Ceratodontiformes > Protopteridae > Protopterus > Protopterus annectens. The sequence continues at coordinate 278,552,764 of NC_056746.1, forward strand.
CTGTCTGCTGAAGGAAATGTAAAAGTAAAAGTTACAAGGAGTTTGAAATTATTGGAAATGAATAAGAGATAGTAGCCTTCCTTGCACCTAAATACTTCATTGCATTTACTAGAACTTTATATAATTTAGTTTTGTTTACAGATAACCAGTGCACTTTTTATTAAGGCTAAAAGTTAGTTTTCTGAAAGCATACAAGCTGTTTTCACATCTTGGAGGGAACTAGAGATAAGAAAATAGGAGACAGCATATAGTGTAAGTAGAAGCTCAGGCTGTAACACGCGCTTTAACCTGGATAACCTTAACTTTAGGTTAGGTAACACCTCTGGATATAGCTGTTATTTGGACAATTGTACCTATTAGGATAGTTAAACTTAATTATTTGAAGATGTATGTAGTTTTGTCTATTTTATTTATTTTATTATTTATTTATTTTACATTTGTTGACCGGGTTAGTCTGGGTGGGTTTTGATGAAGAGACAGCATTCAATAGAGTGAGCTGAGATTTTATGAATAGGGCAATGGAAGCATTTACATTCCTTGATACAACAATAAAGTTAATTAGGAAGATATTTGAAGGATCAGAGGCAAGAATTAAAGTGTGAGGATTCCTAGAGGAACCAGTCAAGGTTGTCCTCTTTCCTGCTTGTTATTTGATTACATTTACAGCCACTGGCAAAGAAATAAGAGATTCAAAAATTCAAGGATATATGTGGTATGGTAATCAAGAAAAGTCAGCATTATATGCATACAATATTATTTTGTACCTGATAAAACCAGAAAATGACATCTCAGTGTTGTGGAACATTTTGAGATGGTTTCAAGTCATTCTGGGATATAAAATTAATGAAAATCAAAGTCTATAACTGTAAATTATATACTCACATATGAATTGGTTTAGCAACATCTATACTTATGGGTACATGATAAAATGAAGTATTTAGGAGTAAGGATTAAAAAGGCTTCTGCTATGGCAGCTAATGATATGTAGGAAGAGACTAAATAAAAGATAATACAAAAACTGAGAAACTGGAAGCTCTTGTTCATGGATATAGACAGCAAGATACAAGCAGTGAAAATGCTTTTAGTACCTTTATTTTTATATACAGGTCAGGTATATTTTTATCAACCAGAGGAGAAGTTGTGGACAATAATTAATAAAAAAACTGAAGAAATATATCTGGGAGGGGAAGACAGCAAAGGTCAAGTGGGATACATTGATCCTTCCAATATAACAAGGTGGTCTAGGATTGCCTGATTTGAAGGGCTATTTCAAAGTTACACAGTTAAGGCTCATATACATAATACAAGCAGAAAGATACAATTCAAAATGGAAAGGGATGATTATGAAATGGGAGACATTCAAAAAGTAAGAGAGTGGGATTTGGATGCAGATCCTTAAGGAGAATAATGCAGCCATGCAGAATATTATATTTAGAAAGTATTCTAAGAACTAAACCAACATGAGAATGGTGAATCGAGATTTTGCAGATATGCATGACTGCAATTAAGGGTAGAGACAATGTGCTAGAGGGAGATGGAAATTTGTTGGAGAAAACTGGCAAATGACCCAAGATACCATGAGAGACATTTGGACCACAGGCTACAGACTGCCTTACCTATCAGGGATTTATATCAGAGTATGGGCAAAGAAAAAGGGATAGGGAAATCTTAAGTGAAAGACCTGCTCTGGTGAAGTTGTTAGCTGACTCTAGAACAGGAGCTTCAGTTAAAAAGGGATAATTAGTAGGGCATATAAAATGTTGCACAATAACTATAGGAATCAATCAGAAAAGGTTAGAAAATATTGGAAAAGAGAGATTGGATAAGCAATTTACAAAGGAACACTGGCAGGACATATGTATGGCTCCCAAGTATGCAAGAAAGCCTGAAAGATTTAGAATTGGAAATGTTTGCACAGGTATTTTTATACCCCAAACACACTTTTTTTCCTCAGATAAATGCAAATGTTGGAGGTCTTATGGGGAAGAAATAGATAACTGGGAACATATGTTTTGGGAGTATAATGAGCTGGCAGACTTTAAATATTCTTACAGAGTACTCTGTCAGAAATACCGGTTTAGAAAATAGGTTTAACTAAGGAAAAGATCATTTTGAGCGGAGACATAGTATCTGAATTGCCTTGCAATGGTAAGACCTTGTTAAGTTTAAGTCTGGTGGCTGCCAAGAAAGCAATTAGTAGAAAATGGAAAACGGAAATAAAAGTCTAAACCAACTGCATTTGAAGTATTGAATACTGTAACAGAGAAAATAGAATTGAAAGTGGGATCTTAGAAAAGGGTGGAAGCAAATTACATCAAAATAAATACAAATTGCGGGAACAATACATGCAGAATAATGTTCTGGAGGAGGAGTGAGGTTTAAGGGAAGGCATGCATTGAGCAATTTATGCAGTGCTGGATTGATAGTAGTTATACAAAAGAACTTAAGGGATGGCAAGCATTAAACAATTTATGTAGTGTTGGATTGATGGTAGTTATACAAAACAATGTATGTGATGTATAATTTACTTAACCGGGAATATGTTAATATAGCTTGTTTTCTTTTATATAAATGTATGCTTGCCTATGTCTTAAAAGATAATTCAATAAAGGTGTTAAGAAAGATGTGTTTACATTAAGGGTGAACATATGGAAGATCTGTGATTGTACTAATAAGTACCAGGTAAGGTTACTAAAGGAAGGCCAAGAATGTTTATACAACAGTTTGATAGTAAAGCTCTGACAACACCACGAAGACAATAAGGACAGAATTCCAGCTATTGTTATACAAAATGGACACTATAGCTGTGACCTGCATGACATCTTTCTGTTTTGTTGTAGATTTACTCCAGCTTACTTACCATAAAATTAGAGAAATCAGCAATTAGTTCTTATTGAAAAAAGGACTGGGGAGAAAAAGAAGATGACAGTGAGCAATGATTAGGTCAGAGTCAGTGGAAAGAAACAGCTTAAACTTATAAAACATACAAAAGTTTTTGTTGGCTTCCTTGATATCGACTTTGTAGTCTGGCAGTTAACCCAAAGAAATAAATCTCTTAAATGTCAGCAAGCTAAAACTCCAGAAGTTGCCTGTGTTGCAGATCGTCCCTAATTCAGTTCTTCAAACTTGGTTACATGGATGGTGTGTACCAAAATGAACAAGAGAATCAAAGAACAGCCTGGTATTTTGTCACTGTAGGTCATGGTGCGAGTGGTCTGAAAACCATCTAAGCTAACCAGAAGTACTGTTAAGTCCAACATACTAAGCATAAAAAGCAGTTGGAAGGTTTTCTAAAATGCTGTTTTATTGATAATCACTTTTGTCTAAAAGACTTCATCAGATCTACAATTTTTTTTAATTAAGTTACAGTGGAAAACTCATCATAATTTAACCACTTAATTGGGGGTTGAGGTGCAAAGCTGCTAGGTTGATTGTATGGAATTCTGAAGTGTCCGATTGGTTGTTGTGCAGGAGTGCCTCATTGCTTCTGAAGCTTTAGCCTCATTAGCACAGAGTCTTGACTGGTTAATGTGGTTCTAGCTGTCTTTGTCCTAACCCTTTGTTAAATGGTTAAATTATTCACATGTATGAACATGCCCAGCTACAGAAAATATCACTGAATCATTAGAGCAGTCTTGGAAATGGTTGCAAAGATGTGACCCATGCATCCTAGCTACAATTAGAAATTAAATTTGGATAGGTATCAGTGGCATTGTTGATGTGTGCCTGCTTTTACAAGCAGGTGTGGAACTACTACAAAGATTTTTTCATGCCTAAAGATTCCTGTCCTATACTTAAAAATAACAGCCTTTATAACAGGCTATTGGCATACAGGCCCTCTTTTATGAGCCATCTACACTCATGAACTCTTCACCATTTCTAAGGCATCATTGCAATCACTATCCATACCCAAAGATTACTAAAAAATCATGAGTGGTAGTAAATGAAGGAGCACTTTTGCTCTCAATTTTAACAGCTTCATCAGATCAGGATAATTAAACACTAATTAAAACTAATGGTGACTATTCAATGAATAAAATGTAATACAATAAAAAATTGATAAAGCACATGTAAAAAGAAAAATCTTGGTAACTGAAAATCTTAAAATTCCAAGTCGTGGTTCAATGGTACTTTTCATCTACATGTTGCAACAGTGGCCAAGTCCAGACCTTTATCTCTTATAGGTTCATAGGTTTATACTAGGCTATCTGCCCTAAGGCATTTATAAGCCTAGCCCAAAGTTTTGTGGCTTACGCCACCCCTTACATGAAAGAATACTGTGCCCATTAGTTTGTTGTGCCTCTGTCCAGCAGTGACACAGAGATTATTCCCGGGGTAAACCTACGATCTCCCATCCACAGGTCAAGATTTCTCTTGAACAGAGCCAGCGAGGTGCTCTGCCTCACATGGGCCGGGATTTTATTCCACAGCATAGGGAGTCTCTGAGTGATAAATCTATCCCTCCAGCATGTCCTATTTATATCCGTGCTACGGTTTAAGTCGCTTGCTCTAGTGGTTTTGGTGGATTTGGATTTTTTGAGGTGGAGCATGTCCATTAATTCTGGGTTGGACATGGCCTTGTATGTCAGGCACATGTCACCTCTGAGCAGACAGTATGTGACTGAATAGAGCTGGAGTTTCTTCAATCTGGCAGCATATGCCAGATTTTGGAGTCCCTTTATCCTTTTGGTGAGGAACTTTTGGGGTCTCTCCAATTGCTGCAGATGTCGGGTGAGATACATCCCGAATGGGGCATTGTACTTTCGATCATTGGTCTGATAAGTGAAGAGCACAGGGAACAATGACCTCACTAGATCTGGATGTGAATCCCTTCATGATCAGGTGGGCAATGTAGAAGGTCTTTCTAACCACTTTAGCAACGTGAGTGTCAAAAGAAAGGCCACTGTCAACCTGGGTCCCCAGGTCCCTGATAACCTCTTCTGTGCTTAGTGGATTGCCACCTGTATGGTAGCTTGGGGTTACCTTGTTTTTCCCGAAGGGTATGACTATACATTTTTTGGCGTTTAACTTCAGGCCATGGCTCTGGCACCAGCTATCTGTTTCCGTGAGTCCCTTCTGAAGGATATCCGTGTCCAATGCACTTTCCACTATGGTGCCCAGTTTGCAGTCGTCTGCAAACTTTGTCAGCCAAAGTCCTCCCATGTTGGCCTGTACTTCTGAGAAGTAGATGCTGAACAATAGGGGGCCAAGGACCGAGCCCTGTGGGACACCACTTGTGACCAGCTTGGAGTCTGACATAGCGCCAGCAACTCTAACCCTGTGGGTTCTGTCCTTAAGCCAGTTTGCAACCCGTCTTGTGACATATGGGTTTACATTTAAGCTGGTAAGTTTTTCTACAATACCCGAGTGGGGTATTGTGTCGAAAGCCTTTGCAAGGTCAAGGTAGGCTGTATGGACTGCCTTTCCCTCATCAATGGCCTTGGTGACTGTTTCGAAGAAGTCGACCAAGTTCAAAAGGCATGATCTGCCCTTGATGAAGCCAAACTGGGTCGGGTCCAATGTCTGCAAGTCCCCTATATCTTTGTTTATGAGCTCCATTATGATCCTCTCCATAGCTTTGCAGACTAGACTTGTTAAGCTTATGGGGCAGTAATTACCAGGGTCCGTAGAGGCACCGCCTTTGTGGAGTGGGACCACAGTTGCTGTACGCCACTCCTTGGGCACGTATCCTGTGGTAAGGCTGAGATTAAACAGCTGCCTTATGTGCGGGTTTAATTCCTCATTTAGCTCGTGTAGCACACAGCCAGGGACACCATCCGGTCCCATTGATGCTGTGTTTTTAGCTTTAGAGAGAGCAGCTTTCACCTGCGCATTTGAGATGTCTGGGAGGCTACACTCCGCTGGGATAGTTATCTCTCTTTAGGGGGGGAGAGGGGGGTGAAGTTTGCACTGAACCTGTCTGTTGGGTGTGTATATCATAAAATAGTACACTATACAGGAATTTGAACTATGGTAAGTAATGATATGCTTCAGAGAGCTTTATTAGATCATGAAATAAAAATACAGATTCCTAAAAACACAATTCCGTTAAATAAAGCATGTTAGTAAGAGATAAGAATTCATCTTATATGAGCCACAGTGATATTTTATTTTGGAGCCTGCTCCTCAGTGGACTTTGGTGGTGAGTGTTGCTCCATGTCTGCATGTCTAGACCTTTTCCTTTGGGCATGGGTAATAGAAAGCATAGGAACCTCTCAGTTTTTAGGAAGTACTGTACCATTCCATTAAGCCAGCAGCCTTATGAGTTATAAAAGTTAATTTAGTATATAAAGAAATTACTGGTATGTTTTTCACTCTGGACATGGCTAATGAAAAGCATAGTGATCTCAGTTTTTCGAAAATATCCTACCATTCCATTGCCACAGGAGCCTTGTCAGGATTTTTTATATACTGTTATGGCATATTCATATGAAACCATTTTCATACAGTCTACAATATTTTTTTTTCATTCTGCGAGTTGTCTGTAATGGTGGCTCATTACATTTTATAAACAGATGACTATATATGAAAGATAAGTAAACGGTAAATTACTACTGCATCACTATTTAGTCAGGCTATCTAAAGAAGGACGGCAGGCTTTGGTCATTAATGTCTCTTTAGATCCCCTTTAACTGAAGTGACAGAATGTGACAATGAAAGATGCATTACTTGGTTTAAGCAGTTTACCTAGCTCTCACCACCTACATAATTAGAGCAGAATGCACATAATGTACTTCTTCTCTTTCCTTAGTTTCCCCCCCATTTGTTGCAATTCATTTTGTTAGATTCAGAAAACTGTTGCTCTACTCATCACCTCTAATGAAGTGGCTGAGGGCAAGGTAGTCAAAAAAAGGCTGTCCTACCACACTGTGTACCATTCAGAAGCTTCCTACTGTTGACACTGCCTTCAGGCACATTTCCTTTGAGCTATATCATCTCACTCTTCAAGTTATACCCTACTGTACTTCCAAAGCTCCTTTTTCCCCTGCAATTTGCAACTCTCATGAGCTTTACTCATTCCCAAGTACATTGAAGAATCAAGCAGCATGTTTTTCTGTTTTCTCATAAAATTCTACCATTGTTTGCCCTTGTCTAGACTGTTCTACAGCCATTGCCTAGTTTTTCCTTTCCCCACACATCACTCTCATTAGTTCCTACCTTCAGATCATTTGATATAAGTTTTTGATCATTTTCCACACCTGTCACTGGTTCACAGATCTTTTCTGGTGAGCGTTCTTGTCTTGAGTTTTTGTCTTTGGCCTCTGTGGGTGCACCACCCCCAACCTTTCTTTTCAACAGGTTTATTTCTCATTGATAATGCTAAAAGTTTTGCACATTTTAATTATAATTCAGGTTTATGAAGTCAAGTTTCACACATTTAATTCTAATTCAACTTCATAAATTCCCTTTTTCAGACTTTCTCCAAGACCAAATATTTATTTATTTAATGTCTGTTTACCACAATAGTGCACTGATCTAGGTGGACCAATTGTAAGCTTAGCCAGAGTTTGATACAAAAACACATACATGGATGCTTTAAGAAATATAAGAAGATAAATGTTTTATATAGATAGATAGATAGATAGATATAAAGAATTACAAGTTACAAAACTTTATATATGATGTGATGGTGTGAGGTATTGCCAGCTATGCCAGGAGACATAGGACAGTGGATGTGTAACATATGCCAACATAGATAGCTGGGGTTTTGTTATGAATTGTATGTCATTTGTATATCAAACTGATCTGTACAGGGTGCTTGCATTGAACATGTATTTGCAAAGCTGCTTGTGTTAAAAATGTTCCAATAGTGAGTACTGCTGGACAGAAACAAAATACACCTGTATATCAGACTGTATTGTAACTGTTGAAATGAATATATTGTAACAGAGGATACTGGAAGAGAAGAAGTTAATCTCAGTCCAGCTAACTTTGAAAAATAGCCTGAAATTAAATTACCTGGTTTAGGCCATAGATTGTATCTTACAGTTCTGATTGCAGCCAGAGACAAAATGTCTATGAAAACCAGGACTAGGAATCCTACTGTATTGTCCTTACGGGTGAACTAATTGCTACTCTGGAAAGATGGAAGTTTTTTAAATGTTTTATAGCTTCCAGATGCTATAACACATCTTAAAAAGCTATGTGTGTGTGTATTATGTCACATATTACTCTGGTTCAGTTTCTAATAAAGGGGGGTAGTGTGAGAAACCAGAAGTCAGGTGACCAGATGTATTTGATGCTGTCATGCTACTCTTTCACTCCTATCAAATCCTTATTCTCTGAAACTGCAAAAAATGGTCATTAAAGGCTACTATAGTCTAAACTTGGCACTTTGCACTCACTATACCCCTTACTCTTCCTGACACAATGAATTTCTCCATACTACTTATTTTGCTGCAAAAATTATCTATCATGTAAAAATTGTGAACTAAGCAATGCTTTTCAATTACCTTTGACTCTAATAATTGTATATTGACATATGTTAACTTTAATTTACTAGTCTTATTTTTCTCTATCATCATTCATGTCTAATTGTGGAGCTTTTCTCTATTATCACTTATGTATAACTGGGGAGCTTTTCTCCTCAGGTCTCCGTTGAAAAAGGGGAATGGCTCAGTTGGACTATCCTGGTCAAGAAATGTCAAATAAATAAATACAATTTTCATTGTGGATGGTCTTTTAGAGAACATTTTAGCCTTTGAGAGTAGTTATATTTATTTGGTGATACTATGGCTACTCCTGAAAGCCTTGCTGCATTGGTCAAACACTGCTATTTGTATTAGTATTAATTTTACTAAGTATAATTGGATACCCTGGTAACAGCATTAGAATACCTGGCTTTGGAGTGTTCTGGTGGCAGTATCTCCATTATAGTCTGGGCAGAGGGGGCATAGCTGGTAAATTTGTACCAGCCTTTCCTAGTTTTGTGTGCATACTTGGAGCAGGGACACAGAGCACTAGTTTCACAGAGAGGGCTTGGAACACTCGCTTAAGGCTAAACTCTACAGCTGTGGTCAGTGTGGGATCTTATTTGGAGCCTGGGGAGAGAGGGAACCCAGCTCCAGGACGGGAGTGTGCTCCCTGTGTGCTCTTAAGGGAAATTGGGCTTGGTGCAGACAGCTGCATCTGAAAATACTGGGTGCATCCATTTTTGTTCCAAGTGAATGTCCCTCACCAGTGTCCATGGTGAGGATTGAGATTCCTTGATCACTGGCCCAGAGCAGGGACATCTCTCTCTCTCTCTCTCACACACACACACACACACACACACACACACACACACACACACACAATCCATATTTGACATTCTTGACATTACCCAATGTACCTTGCAGTCCAGTGATTTCCAACCATTTTGCAGGGGGGGGGCAAGCCCCCCTGCTCCCCCACACCCCCTGCTACTTATATATACAAAACTCAGAGATCGCACTACAGTGAGGAAAAGGGTACATTTCCCGATCCCCACTGTAGTGCAATCTCCAAGCAGAATGTCGACCTCACAACAGTGAATGCACACTAGCATTCACTGTTATGGACTGGACCATTTTCGGTTTGGCATTATGAGAACTGGGAAACAGCCTTTCCACCTTCCCGGTTCGAGTGACTGTCTTTCAAAAATGTGATTGTAAACCTAAATAACAAATTACAAAACTATATATAATGTGTGTATGCGTGTGTGTATATATATATATATATATATATATATATATATATATATATATATATATATATATATATATATATATACACACACACACACACACACACACACACACACACACACACACACACACACACACACACAAAATCTTTCGTCAAAATAACTTTTCATTGACAAGTGAAGAACTTGGTACAGCTAATTGAAAACTTACCGGCATTTTCATCATGATATCACAGTAGTGGGGATCAAAGCATATGTAGTGCAATCTTAGAGTTGGCATGTATATATAATTAGCAGAGGGTGGTGCAAGGAGGCTTGCCCCCTGCAAAAACTTTTGTTTTATTTCTTTTGTAATCTTTTTCTGTATCAATGTATGCTGCATCCGATATTTCAATTTTGACCTATTGTGGATCAACAATTTTTGTAATCATTCCAAAGTTAGGTTCCCATATATATTTATATTTACATATCTAAATCTCTCTCTCTCTCTACATATATATATATACATAGTGAGAAGTGCACAGCAATACAGTAACAAAAATAGGCTGAAAAATGGGAGAAAGAAAAGGTCGGGGAGGAAAGAAAGAAAAGCTGCAAAGATTTATGGGATATTAATAATATAAAGGAAGGCTGGTGTCAGACAGCAGCAGCAGCAGCTGTGAAAAAGGAGAAACTTTGATTTTAGTGGAGCTGGTTCTTGGAAGTAGCAACTGTGATATGATCAGAGTTGGTGCATTTACAGTTGGCCCTTATGATTAGATGTGCTTTAAGCTGACACCTAAGCAGCATAAGCAGGTTAGCTCTTTAAGGTTTGAGGGGAATGATTCTCATAGTTTATGACCTAACAAAGAAAAACTTCTTAGTGCAGTGAAGGTTAGTTCTGGGATTACATAGTATTGGGTCTGAATATGTCTGATCTCTTGGGTTGTAGGCTGGGGATTTCAGAGAAAGTCAGCAGCTAAGGCAAAGTATGTTGTTTTTAACTGTAAAAGCTTGGAAAACAGTCAACCAATTAAACAATTTTTCTTTTTCTAGTGTAATATGATGTTTGCAATGTGTAGAAAGGGCTAATTATAGATTACTAGGCTATCGACCAGGTTATTTTAAGCCTTCACTTTCAACCCAATGTAATACTATTGCTAGTCAATACACAAGATTGCATTTAATGATGACTGCCCACATCCAGGAGGGTTGTGGGCACTCCCCTGGTAAGAATTTACAGTGCCCCATCCACTCATCCAGGTTCATTTTGAACAGTGACATAGAGGTACTTTGTTACACATGAATTGGTAGCCTGTTCCAAAGATGCTGCAATCACTGGGAGATAAATCTGTCCCCTCCAGCATGTCCTATTCAAGTCATAGGCTATATTTAAGTCCCTGAAAAAAGTAGCCTTAGACCCATTTGATTTATGGATATGGAGTAATTTCATTAGGTTTGGGTCTTGGATTGCTCTGTAGACCAGGTATAAGTCTCCCCTAAGAAGCCTACACAATACGGAGTATAGTGGCAGGGATTTTAGTTGGTCTATGTAGGACATATGCTGGAAGCCCTTGATCTCCTTTGTCAGATACCTCCGAGGTGTCTCCAATTGCTGCAGGTGCATCAAAAGGTACATGCCGAATGGGGCGTTACACTCAATTATGGGCTGGATAAGTGCCAAGTATAGGAGGGTTATAACCTCATTTACTCAAGGCGATACCTTTACTAATCAAGTGTACTATGTGAAAAGCTTTCCTTACTACAGTAGACACGTGGTGGTTGAAATTAAGGTCGTAATCAACCTATGATCCCAAATCCCTTACCACTTCATGGGTACTTAGGGTATTGTTTTTGATTTGATAGTGTGAAGGGACATTGTGCTGAAGGGAATGATAATGCATTTCTTTGCATTCAGTTTGAGACTGTGACTAGTACACCAATCACTGGTCTGTGTGAGACCCTCCTGGAGTATACTGACATCATTTGGGGATACAATGATTACATCTAGTTTGTAGTCATCTGCAAACTTGGTTAGCTCAACCCCTTAGTTTTGACCCGAACTTCTGAGAAGTATATACCAAAATGTAGGGGGGCCAGCACTGATCCCTGTGTCACCCTGCTGGTAACAGGTCTTCTGGTTGATGTGGAGTCACCCACTTTGATAATGTGTGTCCAGTATGTGAACCAGTTGGCAACTTATCTTACAACAAAGGGGTTTACATTCAGTTTACTAAGTTTATCGATAATGCCTGAATGTGGGATTGTGTTGAAAGCCTTTGCCAGGTTGAGTTATACTGTGTGCAAAGATTTGCCCTCATCAATGACCATAGCCACACTTTCAAAGAAATCCTTCAGATTTAACAGGCAGGATCTGCCCTTCACGAAGCCAAATTAGGTAGGGTCCAGGGTTTGGAGGTCACCTATGTCTTTATTTATGAGGTCCATAATGACAGGTTCCATGGCCTTATAGATGAGGCTGGTCAGGCTTATGAGTCTATAATTCCCCAGGTCTGTTACTAGGCCACTTTTGTGGAGGGGAATAACTGTAGCTATTCTCCATTCTGCAGGAACAAAGCCTGTGGTTAGGCTCTGACTCAAAAGGGTACTTAGTGGTGATGCTAGTTCATGTTTTAGCCTGTTTAGTAGACAGCCTGGGATATCATCTGATTCCACAGAGGCTGTTTTTTTTGCCTTGGACAGGGCTTTGAGGACCTGCTCTTCTGATAAGTAAGGTGGTGGGGAAGTTTGGGGGAGGGCTTGTTGGAAGTAAGGAGGGGATAAGGGAGTGAAATTTTCTCCAAACCTATCCACTAGCAGGATTGCTATGTGGGGTCAGTGTGTGTGATACCATTGGCCACTAGTTCTGCACATGCTTGGGTCACATCCTTTAGGTTACTTACATAGCCGTAAAAGGCCTTATGGTTATCCTTGGCAGTGCTTGCTGGGGTTCTCTCAAAAGAGCTCTTGGAGGATTTGACAAGTTGTCTTACTTACCTGTTGAGGCTGAGGATGGTACTTTTCCACTGTTAGGGCCTTGCATTTGTTTTCTTGAACAGCAACTTTTTGCATTTACTATAGAATTTGTTGATGCTGGATGTCCACCATGGCAGCTTGGTTTTGCTTGGGACTACAGCTTTGAATCTTTCTGGTACAGCTGAGTTTATACACTTATGCAAGTGGTTGTACAAGGCTTTAGCGTAAGCTTTGGCATAGTTACCTCTTTTAGCTTGAGGTGGGGCATGGAATGCATTTATACCTTCACCTAAGAGGGTACAGTTTGCCTTGGTGAAGTTTTTTATTCTGATTTCACCTTTTGTGTGTTCTGGTGTTAGTGTCATTTCGAAGGTGACTGATTTGTGGTCAGTTTCAATTTATGAGGGTCCAACAATTGCAGCAGTGCACCTGTTTGACATGTTGGTGAGGACCAGATCTAGAATGTTTGCTTTTTTTGTCAGGGTATGGACAATTTGCTCCAGGGCATTTGAAATCACAAAGTCCAGGAACATTTGCGCTACTGAGTTTGGCCTACAGTAGGTTTCCCAGTTGATGGTGGGATAATTGAAATCCCCAATAACCAGTGTTCGGTAAAACTTGGATTGTCTTCAGTTTGGTGTAAGTAGGCTTCATGGGTGTTATGACCCATGGAGGGGGATCTATAACTGGCTAAGACTTGAATGGGGGTCTTACACCACCTTAAGCTGGACCTGGAGTAACTCCATGGAGTTGTCCAGTCTAACGAGACAGGAGGTGAATTTTATGAAGTAGCATCATTTGAAGAAGAGGGTTTGTGGGGGGGTTCATGTTTTTGGAAGCCTGTATTACAGTTTTACAGTATTACAGACTTTATTCTAGATGTACGAGTGGAAACAGTTTTCCTATTGCTATTCCTGTTGCTGATGAGAAGACAGAGATTCTTCCAGCCCAGAAAAGTAGGGGATTCATTTTTTACAAATTTTAGGAAGGTAATATTGGGAATTGTGTAATTAGTCTAAACAAATGCCAAGGTATTTGAAAGAGGCAGTTGTTTCAAAGAACTTGGCGGTGAGAAGAACATTTGCCATGTGGTTGGGACTTGTTTCTCAAGTTCCAAAAAGCATGCCCTTAGTTTTTGAGGCATTTAGTAACATTGTTATTGTTGATCCATTTGGTAAACTGTAATAGATCTTCCTGAAGCTGGCTCTGGATGTAGGTGGAAAAGGTTTGGATCTGAATAGGACAATATCAGACACATACAATGACTGGTAGGTGGTGGTCAATATAGAGTTTATTTATAAAGACTCATAAGAGCAGAGAGTCAAGAATAGATCCTTGAGAAGTGTGTTTGAGTGGGGGAGGGCAACTGGGAACAGGGAGGAACCTAATTTAATTCAGATGCAGTGGTCATAGACAAGGTTCTGAAAGCAATGAGAGCTGTATTCACCAACTTGGATGACTAGTTTATGATTTAACAGTGGTGAGTGCCCAGCATGTCAAAGGCTTAGCAAGGGCAATGAATAAAGCACCCTCAAATGTTATGTTTCGCCTTGTTAGTTGATATTTCATCAGTGGCTATCCAGAGTGCTGTTATAATACTCTGGGTGGTTCAAAAGTTATGCTGTTTAAAGGTTAGAAAATTATACTGTTGGATCTAACTGCAAAGCTATACTCAGAATAGCTTCACAAAAACTCAAAACTCTGAATTCTAATTTCTCTACCCCTACTTTGGGCCTCCCTATAACATGCTGCTGAATTTGTCATCTTCTGAACTTACTCCTTTCAACCATTGATAGTTGTGCCATCCAAAACTGGATATAATACTTAAATTACCAATGAGCTACATAGACGCATCAGAGTTCTTTTTGTTACAGGCCACACCTCTCCTCTACTCTCAGATTACAACTCCTAAATTACTTGCTACACTATATGACCAGATTTAGGTCATAATGTAAGCTTACCAGAGTTTCTAATCTGTCTGATCACCGTTAATAGTACTGAAAGTATTTCATAGGCTTCCTTATAGTTTGTCTGACTGACTACCAAAGGAGGATTTATTTTTGCCAGCATACTTCATGTTCTCTAGAATCTGCACTGGCTTTCTCTAAAGTAACCTGTTCAACCTGCAACCTTCAAAACAAAACCTGTTTTGGATCCTTGCTGCTATAAGAATGAAATGGCAGCACAAGGAGTCGCCAACACTTTCCAATCCATCAGAAAACAAGAGCAAAACATGTCAAGGTTTCTTTTGAAAGTCAGACATTTTTATTTGTGCTACTAAACCCAAGGAATTCTCTCGGTCACTGACAATGGACTGCTGAGGAGTTGAACAAGCTTTAAATAATGCTCCATAATGCCTGCTCCGGAGTTAAAAACAAGTGTAAATTATACTTCATTAGGCAAACATCAAATTATTATTTCTTAAACATACTGTGAATTTTATAATAAACAAAATGGGAACACTTACTCTTAAAGCATGCTAGAAAAATGGGTAAAAGGGAAAGCAAAGTGAGCAAAACATGGCTGCAGTGACTCATTACAAAATGTATTACTTGAGCATCACTGTTTCTTTCTAAAATGTACTCAGCAAATCATCTGCCTTCACATACTTTATTTTGCTAGTCCATCAGATTGCCAGATTTATCCATACTTTATAATAGCAACATATGGGAAAGGGACAAACAGATATAACTAAACCTCTGTCACCCTACTAATAACATACACACCATCAAAAAGGGAGTAGAATTATAACATCCTGTACCTTTTCTGACACTGTCAACTATCTAACTATACAAGGATGTTAACTCCAACTAGGCAATAAAGAATAATACTTTAATAAGATAACTAAATCCCTGTTTAGTTGGTAGGATGTGAGCAATACAGACTTTAATTTATACCATTATAAAATTAGATTAATATCAGATTTGAACCAATCCTCATTAACCAAAACAGAAAAAATAAAATTATTTAATGAACTATAAATGCACAGACTACAAGAAGAATAGTTTACCAGCACCCACATTTTTTCTCAATGAGTCAAAAAAAAATCATTAACATGCAATCTGTTCAGTTTAAATATTTGTTTTACTACTATATATTATTTTGCATCAAATGGAATGCAATTTAGTGTCTACTGACCTTAACTTTATTACTTTTCACATGGTTTACCTATATAAACATTTTGGTAACTGGAACAGACAAAAAAAAAACATTGATCGACACTGCTTAAAACTCCTTCATATCTTTAAAACAATAATCAGTTGGTGTGTCAATAAGCACCTCTCATTTCTTAAGTTTTGCTTTTCCCTTGTCCACCCTAAGCAGTTTTGTTGGGAGGGTGGCCTAATGGTTAAGGTGTTTGCCTTACAAACACAAGGTGCACGGTTTGAGTCTCACAAGGGATAATTATCTAGGCTTAAAATGGCTCCCAAGGGCAGTTAGCCTAGTACTAATCTATGAACCTATTTACAACCTCTCATTTAACTCCTGTAATAACAAAAGCAATGAGTGATATCATTTATAATAATTTAACACGTCTTCTCTAAGATGTCCTAAATTCACATTCAAATGGCTCTGAATAAATGTCATTTGCCTTCAGTTTCAAATTTAGCAACGTTTTTTATCCAGAGATCACAGACATGTATACTAAGAGAAAGACTGATGAAGAAATCGGATCTGAGGTGCTTAGGTACTGGATTTTAATATATCCCACATGACCTTGCCTCACCTGTGTCCTAAGTGCTAGAGGAACTGGCTGGAAAAGGATAGGAGTGAAGCACCAAGTACAGCTTACCCTTCCCAGGAAGAAGGGGTCAACTAAATTCACACTGCAAAAGGCCCAGTACTGAGCTCTGATGCACAGAGACTCAATGCTGTAAGCTCTGCACTTCATTTAAGAATAATAAAAGTATGCAAAAGCAAGTAGTTGTAGATGAGCATTGCACCTCATCCTGCTAACATGTGGAGCTAGCAGGGCAGGGGGTGGTGGCTTTTAGGAGTACAAAAAAACCTTCTAACCTTCTTTGCGAAATCTACCTCTCCCATAGGACATCATCGCATAAGGGATAACTGCAGTGTTAAGAAGCACAACTTGAGGGTCATGGGGAGACATGGAACAAAATGACTGCTAAACTCATAAAAAGCATTTCCTACTGAATGGGTGCCTGTGTGCTAGTAGTTCTAACTTTTTAGTGCTAGGATTTTCCAACACCATCTTCATGCTGTCTTAAATTCCATTACTCCACCTGCCCTCCCTGCCTCATATGGCCATTTACCTTCTGTATCCAGCAGCCTGTGAAGAAACTTTTCTTTTGATTTAACCCATTTAAATTGCAGCATGCTGCCCTATGCAGTACTATAGGCTTCTAACAAATCTGAATAGTGCTAGTGACATAAGAGTTAAGGTGTTTACATTACAAACACAAGGTACAGGGTTCGATTCCAACGTGAGATAATTGGCTAGGCTTAAAATGGCCCACAGGGGAAGTCAGCCTAGTACTAATCTATGATCCTATGAACAGCCAATGTCAAGCCACCACGTAAACTCTCCTTACATTTACCTCAACTCACAGTCCCAGCAGTACAAACCAGTCTCCAAAACTTTAATGAAATATTGGCAAGTCATTTGTAGCATTAAACTAGGTTTAAAATTGAGGTATGTGAAAAAATATTGATTTTATTTTATTTTACATCTGTTGACCGGGCTAGTCTAACTGGATACATGTCCATTTTCAGTAGAGGCCTGGGAAGAAAAGCTCCAAGACACATACACAAATATGATATAGTAAGTTGCAACAGTCCAAGTGTGTAACAGCTGTTGTTAATAAAAATACAATACTCATAGTGAGCATAACACAGTAAAAGGTAATGTGCAGTAATACATGGCAGTAAATTAATTTCTGCACTTCTGAAGTAAATTACCACGTTGCTTTATGTTTTTCACATTGCACTTAAGATAAATATAATTATTTTCCATTCTCAATTACTCCAGTTATTTTTCCACCACCTGTCAGACTATCCTCTTTGCCTCCATCTTTGTGACAGTGTGTGTAGCTACATTTCCTGGTAACTGCAAACTGGTGCTTCTGGAACACAGAGGGACAGACATGGATCCAGTTTATAAACATACAGGGTTGATGCCCCTTACCACTTACTTTGATTCACGTGCTCCTCTCCTCCTTCCACAGCTTCTGTTATTTCCCTGTGATGGCTCAGATTTAGTAGAACATATTACCAAGACATCAGTCCTTCCATTGTCTCATTCTGCTCGCATCCAATTTGTTAACATCCGATATTCAGCCTTGATTATCTCCATATTTACATACACAGTAATGCAAAGCATCACATAAGGCCACTACCAAAAGTCTTTCCTGCCTTCACAAATTGAACTACAAGTCCTTCTACCTTTGTACTTTATACGACTTGTATCAAAGTCCGATATTTCACCTTGTGTTTAGCAACTCTTTGTGACAGTTATCAACAGGCTTCCTGTACAAGTACCTGGCACAGGCTGAGCTTGAGAAACAAAGCAAAAGTAATATTAGCCCCTTTGAGGCAAATAACTGTCAATACTCGAAAAGAATACCAGTACCAATATCAGTCTTCTCTCCAAGTCTTACTGTAGTGAAGACAATCACTAGTAGACTTCCAGTAGTTTTATATCCTTTATTACTCCCTTTTCAACATGTCAGATGAGCGCTGTGTTATTATTAATTACATGAGTGGTTTCTCTCCCTCTATTAGTAAACAAAAAGTGGGTGAGTTTTGTGGGATAGTCTTCTCTGTGGCCGTGACAATGGAGATATGTCAGCCCCTTGGGCAATTACCATTTTTACAATGTTTCCTGCCCTCAGCAGTACATTAACACTTTTTAACATTTCAATATGATCATTTTTGGAAATTTTATGTTAAATACCAATATCATGTGTCCTTTTCGTGTTTGAACTTGGTTACAAAAAAAAAAAAAAAAATTAATGTTTTAAAACATTTTAAATATTTTATTTAATCATATGTTTTCATGAAAGTCAGCACTTTCGCCTTTGTGAGCTTCATTAGATCAGCATACTATGGTTCATATATAAAGTTATAGGCAGCAAAGTCCATCATTTAAAAATTGTTATAAACAAAAAAAAAAAAAAATAAAAGGAAATGAAATATAAAATTAAAAGCTTGTGCAGAAGAGCTTTCATTATCATGATTACAGTTTAAGGTGGGTTTTGGGGCTGGGTTCTGTAGGTGCCACTTTTTTTTTTTTTTGGCCTGTAGGAATAGAACAAGCACATTTAGTTTAACCATTGGTTATATCTATGCCTGGGTTTGGTCTGATTCCGTAACCCTCTTTCAAATTGCTTTGCTTCATTTATGGTTTATTTGGAAACACAAGGAAGACAGTGTTTTTTTTTTTTTTTTTTTTTTTAATTTTTTTTTCATTATTTAAAAAAAGATTTAATAATGGTGGGTTTTGGGGTCAGGATTGGCATGCCATGTAGTCTTGCTGCAAAGTGACTGACAATCACGTCTTGTAAGGCTGCAGTGGTGTACAAGTATGAATGTGGATTCAAAACTACAATCCTGTAGTGCTGGATTCCATGTTTTTTCTTTTTTCGCTATGTTGCAATCTCTCGGGGACCACTAAAGGAAAAGTAATTAAATAAAGGGGGGAGCAAAGATGGGGAGAATTCACTTCTCTGGGGGTGGCCATAAGTGTCCTTTCATACTGCGCTGCTTAACATTAATATTGTTTCGGTCTGTGGTCACTTTTTTCCATTTGTGTTATAGAATAGGGTTGAAGCAGGACAGCTGGTGGTTTTGTGCCCTGTGGCACCGCTTCTACAGCTATGTGCAAGCCTCCAAACCTAATCTTTGGTCAATGGGCCTGATTGGAAGCTGTGGATAAGGCAAGAGGTGGGAAATTGCTATCTGGCGAGTCTCACCACAAAATGTTGCATCTCATCCACCCTTATATTTCCCCATTCCCTTCTAGTTACTAGAGTGAAGTTGGAAATATTAAACTATACCAAAAAAAAATGTGGATCCCTGTTTACTTTTCATAAATATCTCTCCAAGTCCCCAGGATGTAAGGTTCTCACCTAGTCAGTGTGAGGGTGCCTTGTCCTATGCTGCTGTGGTCCCAGGGTGGATAAACAAACCACCTTATCAGGCTAGTGGCTCAGGGTGTCTTTTTAGTAAAGCATTTCACTAGGTTTTTAAAGTTTGGCATTATCGGTGAGTGGAATCTAATTTGACCATGTTCTGTGCTTAAATTTATAATATATGGATTAATTAATCCCCTGCTTTCACCCAATCCGGATATGTTCCTGTTGTTCTTATCAAGCATTAATGCTATCATTTTAGCTTAACCATTACCCATTATTGAATAATCATTATGGAACAGAGGGCCAGAATTAGAATTTGGGTCAGTGCTGGCTTGCTGTAAAGCTTACGGTCTTGCAGCTGTGTGCCCGCTCTCTGTTTTGACTTGGTTTTCTAGCCACCTCTTTCAAAAAGCGTCCTATTCTTTTTTCCTCTTTTGTTCAATCACTCAAAGCACAAGTTTACTACTTGTGATACACCATTTCCCACTGCAATGCTTTATTTCTGGAAGCTTACCAACAGCTTTAGCTGGAAGCATACCTTAGTGTATCCCACAAAATGTTGTAGGAAGTGCACAACTGACAACTTTGAGGAAAGTAACATTATTCTTTTTTCTGTTGACACAAACTGCCTTTATCTTTCCTTTAGTTCTTTTAAACACTTGTATGACTTCTCTCATACAAAATATCATCCTATCCATTTATTCTGAGGACAAAACAACTTGAAATACTCACATCCATGCCTTGATTTTCACTACAGCAACACAGTCTTTGTATTGAAGGACAACTGGCAGAGAATCCGATTTATGCAATACAAGACCACAGGTAATGAAAATTCACAGTAACAAAGTCCCATTTTTTACAATTCTCATACAGTCAAAAGTTAAAAGCTTCAGGATTTTTTCTCCATAAGATGTTAATGAATACAGCTAATTATTCAATTAAGTGATTTGAGACTACTTGACTTACAAATAGTACTTAAATGCAAGTCGCTTAATGGTGGAATTTCAAGCATCCTAGAAGGCAGATTATGTGAAACCGGATTTTTTTTTTTTTTTTTTTTTTTAACAATAAAGTTGTTTAGAATTTCTGTAACTTGCCATGTGGTTGTTGCTGCACTCAGAAAAATTCATTTCCGTAATTTGCAACTTTCAGGCCCATGCATTTCCAGATTTTTTTTTTTTGCTTGCATTTACCCATTTTTCTCCCAGCAGCCTCCCTCCACCATTCACATTTCTTTTTGCCCCAGAGTACATCTACTAAGTCACCATTTAATGCTGTTTAGGGTCTGCCTACTTCTCACAGGCTATGTAATGCTAATACAACTTCTAATTTGATTGGTCCCTGCCCATACAATAGCTAAATGAGAAGATGTAGCCAGTAGGGACCTTCTTGACTTGAGCTCACAAAGTATGCAACAGGTACAGCTGTGTGGGACTCTCACTATACAGAGGAACATCTGCTGTTAAACTTTATGTATGTAACATCATGCACACAAATGTTGATGCAGTCAAATAACATCACAAAAAAACACGATTATCTAGATGGTGACAAACTGCACTATCATGTTAACAAAAGCAGTTAAATGCAACTGTAGAATGAGGCATGTTGATCCCCACCTAGATATTTCACAGTGTTTCCTATTGTTCCTGATGACTTATGACAATATTAGGCAGTCCACAATGATGGTGCCATAAACATATACTATTTTTTTTATCCCTTCTACCAGTTTGTTTGATTTAATAATTTGGGTGAGACAGGCATTCACTCTCTCACCAGCTCCAACGCACAAAATTTAACCAGTACAATGGAATTTTCTTGTTCATATATTAAGTACATACATGGCACCATATACACAAATGCTACTGTATCTAAACTCCTCATATTGTAGCTTCCTGCATTAACTCAGGAGTTCTAAAAAGTGATGCACAGATTTACCTCCTTTGTTCTTGTAGTAGAAAAATCCAGTATGTAAGCTAACAAAGGCCCTATCAAGCTCTCCACTTCACCTCTACAGGATCTCGTTCAATTTATCAAATAATTTTCTCCAAGCATTGTTTGATAAAATACACTCAACCCAAATGGCTCATATCTGAAAAACGAATTAAAAAATAAATAAATAACAGATTTTCTGCTGGAGATGTGGTAGAGCTCATTCAAAACCCCCTGCACTTCCCACTTCAACATAACAAACCTTAAGCCACTGTAGTGGCATAGATGGATAAAGCCCTGACTACAACCCAGGCAACCTGTGTTTGATTAGCGGCTCAGGCTACAGAAAGAGTGGCAGGGAGGGATGGGCATTGCCATCCTGGGGTAGGTGGGCAAACCTATCGGTGCCTACTCTGCCAATCCTTGGTGAGCTGGAGAAGACTGATAGGCGTGTCTAAGAGGGTAAAAAGGGTGGAGACTTGGCTGAGCTGCTACAGACGTGTGGCGATACCACACGTCTCCACTGCATGATCACCCCCAGTATTAACCATTAGGTCTGCGGGGGGGGGAGGGGGTCAGGTAGATCATAAGTCAAAACTCCCCCTAACCCGGACAGATGCACAGATGTGCAGAGCCCTCAGATGCGTAGTTCTGTGACTGGCCCCAACAACACTAGATTAAGAAAGGGGAGGGATAAAGCAGCTGGCAGAAGCACAACGAAGGGCAATTGTGTGTGGGGGGGTGTAGGGGAGGTGCAAAAAAAACCCATAACGAAATGCTTGCTGCATCTTGTGGAAAAGGATGCTGCGACCTTGAAAAAAAATGCACATTCTACAAGTCAAGCTTCAGGGATTGTTTAATAAGCCTGTTTTTACAGAATCAAGTCATTCCTTCCCTAACATTATTCCAGCCCTATTCTAGTCAGGTCATTTTGCTCCAGGTAACCATAGATAGGAAACTTTCAGTCCTATTATGTTGCTAAAGGAATATTCAGAACTAATTTTACACTGTCCAGATCTCTGTCAGGATTAACTTGTTACACCAGCAAATATACGTCTAGCTTTAAGAAAGAAAATTCCCATCAGCCATGAAGTAAGGGTGTGTTATTACTGGTCCTGTAGCACAGAAATATCTCATCAATTATGTCTCTGCTTTTATGGGGTACACTTGGACTTGTGTTCAAGACTCGAGTCTACATATGATTCCATTAGTGTGTAAACAGAAGACTACTATTCTTATTCATGAGGTACAGCAACATGGAAATAATAGCAATATAGTAATAATATATTATTATGAGTAATAATAATAATATATAACAAAAATGGAAGTGAAGGATAGATGGTCTTTCTCTATGATGGCTGTAAATGGTGCCTCCCCCACAAAAACTTACTTCGAACTCTGGTAGCATTACTGGTCTTAGAATTGCATATTATTTAATTTTATTATATTTTATTTCTCTTTTGTTGACCAGTTTAGCCTCACTATGCCAATGGCTCTTTTTCAAAGGAGACCCAGGATGGTACTCATACCGACTGGTGGTAATTTGACTAGGACAGACAAATTTACCTACACTACTCTTGTAGTGGGATCTTTTACATCCACTGGGGCCACTTACAATTCAGGCGGACAGGGTCTTCAGTTTAGCATATCATCCAACAAATGGCACACACAAAAATGCAGAATCATCCTTATGCTACAATACAGCATCAGTAACGCAAAATAAATCCATGCACCAGTGATGGGAACAGAACCTGCAACCTTCTGATCTTCTGGCATCAAAGATTAGTATGCTACCTGTTGAGACACACATGATTTGAAAGATAATTCAAGCAAAGGCGGGTGTGATATTATTGAAGAATCCTTGCCCAGAAGCCCTACTAGGGCTGCACTGAAGTAAGAAGTGTAGAAAAGTAACATTTATTTTATGTACAGATTTTTGGCACCATCTATTTTCATTACTAACTTTAGCATTACTCACAGCACATACACACTGCAACACAAGTAATGAAAAAAGAAAGTAAAAAAATGCAAGCAGTTGTCACAGCAATATTAAAAGAAGATTCTATCACTGGCATCCCATAAAAAATGTAATGCCAAAGTAAAAGAAAAAATATATATGCTATATGTATCAAAATACTTTACTGTGAATGACTGAAGATATTACTGAGTAATTTGCCTGCACAGAAGGACTACCACCCTTCTAAAAAGGACATTACAGCAAGGACAGCATGGTTCTGTGGTAGCAAGTCTACAGCAAATAATGTATTTTCTCAAACCAGCTAAATGTGAGCAACTGGGGGAAAACTCCATTCATGTTGCCCTGAAAGTAGGACTTGAAAACCACTGTACTTTATCATTCATATTACTGCAACATCATCTTTCTTACATTTCAACTAAAAACACATTTCTTATTGTTATCACAGATGGACAGGTTCCACTGGGCCCCTCCCACTACTTGCTTCTAATCAGCACAGTTACCACAGTACAATTCTGACCAGGGGTAAAAGCATGTCTACTGTACAACAGCAGCAGCTCCTGGACCCCAACTCCGTAAGTGTCATACATCACTGCTTCCATTACGAAGTTCATCTACAAATCACAAACCATGAAAGCAATCAGTTTCTCCCATCCCCAGGAGAAAACAAGAAAAAGAAATTCTGAACACAAATATATTTTATTGTACATCAATCCTGTCAGAGAATAGGCAGATAACAGGGAATCGGCAGCACTGCAGCAATGTCACAGAGTTCTACTTGAAGCAGAAATGACAATAGCATATAGTCTCTGTGCTGTCATCCATCTCCTCTGCATAGTTACTTTTCAGCCCAAGTCAGTCAAAGATGAAAGCTTAATCCTTTTGCTGATGGGTGAATCTTCCCGAGTTTCTGCATATTGCAGCAATACCATGGAAATGTCTGCACAGTCAAAAACTGCAATATTTTAACTTTTAAATCCCCAACAGCAGCAGCAGCATCAGGTTCAGTACATCAGTGTCAGAGTTCATTTAAAAGGTGTGTGTGCTCAGCTTGCTGAAATATTAATCTTCCCAGTCTTTCAGCAGTCTGAAGCATTGTCCTTCTGGTTCTCAGTTACACTACTTTTCATATGGAAAATGCATTTGTTAAAGTCTGTGGTGCAAATCGGACAAGAAACAGCCCCTGTGTTTTCTCCAAACACGAGTAGAATGGTACAGTGTTTACAAATGCCTCATGTCTCTTGCTGTCCATGCTCCTTGTGTTTTTTCTCTTCCTCTGATTGGATTTTCAATTCTTCATCTAGCCTTTCTTTTGCTCTTACAACCTGCCAAAAGAACAAAAAGAAAATTACGCAGCACAGTATTAAACAATATAACTTGCCCACTAGTGTAACAGAATAGTCTCTTGACATTAGCAGACCATGTCAAGACAAAACAATTACCTGGAAGGACACCCTGAGATGACTGAAAGGGAAACGCATACCCTTCTTTCTGTTCTAGGTAGAAGACATATGCATGTGTGTACATACGTACATATGCTTTATTCAACTAATCACCACAAGAAAATTAAAATGCAGGAGCAGTTCATTTGTTTTGTTCACTGCTAAGCACTCAAGAACTTTGCCTTTCAATAGCTCATCTTTTTTCCGCTGTCTACTGTTCATTAATCTTCTCCAAGGACTGGTCCACCTTCACCCTGATGGTGAGAGTTGACTGCATAAGCGATCATGCATGCAACCACTGAGATTTTCTCTTGAATGACCTTAATCCTGCCCCAGTGGCTGGCAATGCACCTGCAGTTCTGCAAGTCCGGCGTGCTCCCACACACACCTCCTGAAACTGCAAAAGGACCATTTTAAATGGCCTTATCCTTAATGTTTTCATCCAAAATGACCCAGGACTTCTTAAAAAGAAAACCAGCTTCTATAAAAGCTGCACATTAAATACCTTAAATAAAAACCATGTGACTAAAAATGCATGAGACAGTAAACAGTATACAAATTACACTGTATGACATAACCACAATTTACAATGTACTTCCTGGGAACAATCAGATGACCAAGAAACTGTTAATCTCAGCTCACTGAGGTCACAGTCAGGGCTTCATCCCTCTGCTCACCATTCTGGCTCTGTGGCACAATGTGTTTAACATTTGCAAATCTGAAAATACTCATAAAGGATTCCAAGGAAACTAATGGAATACAAGCAGCAATTAAAATGCATGACCATTTTCACTTTTGCAGAAAGTGAGTGTCTTGTACAGCCTCCTTCCTATACAATAAGGCATACCAAGGTTGCAGTCCGAACAGATAGGACAATAGCCTAATGTTTTAAATGAAGGGTCGAAAAGGCACAAAAGGAGAAAGGGACTTACCTTTGATTGTAAGTAGAAGGAGCCGCCGACTTCTTTGTCATTCACCTTGAACAAATGTTCATAATTCTGAGAAAGAAAAAAAAAAAAACAGGTTATCAAACAGCAGCACTTCTTACAAGTATGTTAGTATAATAAGAACAATACATGGACAGAGGCAAAGAAACTCTGTCCACATACAACCATTAACATATATGAGGTGGTAGATGGATTAATATCATCACGGGAAACTAAAAATGAAGGCATCTGCATATTCAGTACTTCTGTTATGGGACAAGACCAGCTTATTAAAATGTATATTAATTTCAGTTTATTAATGATGCTATAATATGATCGTTAAAAAGCAAATATAACTTGTATGCAGGGCTGGGAAAAACACAGCTTTATAAGCCACAGTACTACTGTTAATTTTAAATTGCATTATTTTAGTATGTAATAAGAGAGAATAGTACGTGTTGCATGAAGTTATTACAAAAAGGAATTTGTGCGTTGTTGCTAGGGCAGGTTTGAAACATCCAAGGTCAGAAACAAGACCCCTTGGAAGCAGGTGAATCATGTATAGAAAGGTGTTCATGTGAAGTCTGAGGCAGAAATCACGAGGGATGAGGACATCTGCAAAGTTTTCTATAGGACACAGTCATTGTAACATAATGAAAGTGCATGGCTAGGTTTGATAAGAAAAATGTATAAAAATGCGGTTTGTCTCTGTTCAGAGAGACTATTTTGACATCCGCTATGAAGACAGTCTCCCAGCACTGTAAAAATAAAATCTGTTTGCACATCCTGAAGTGTTGTTCCTGACTAAAGGCATATAAGGTAAATTCTTAATCTTATTTATTTATGACTATAACAATTTGGTGCCATGACTCGGATCTGAACTTTGGTATTGCTGCAGGGCAGTTCTGGAATAAGGCCCATTACAGATTTCCTGTGAATTCCACATTGCTTTGTATGGAGTAGTCAGAGACTCAGATGTGCAGCTATTCAGGGTGTGCAAACATACTAGCCTTGGCAGGGAAATTGTTTTGTAAGGGAAAAGGGTTGATTTGCGTTTTTTTTTTCTCTCTCTTTTAGACAATTTTAGCAAAATGTAGTATAAGTGCATGACTGTGTTTGTAGTACAAGTGCATGACTGTGTTTTTGTTTGAGTGAGTGGTTGTAGGATATATAAGTAATAGTGGGAGGACCCCACAGCAAATGAGTATAGTAAATGTATGTGCACATGTAACCGACAAATTAACACAAGGAGGCTCCCCTTGTGTCGAAGGTGGTATCCTCAGGCTTGAAAGGTAAGAATTGAGAGATGTTTTTTATTCTGTCAATGTATGAATGTATGAGAGAAAGAAAAGAAAAAGTTAAAAGCTAAAAATAAAGTTAAAACAAGTTCATGAGCCCACCGCATGACTGGGACATAGACTGTAAAGTTAAAACAAGTTAATGATTCCACCGAATGATTGGACGTAGACTGTAAAGTTAAAATAAGTTCATGAGCCCACTGCATGATTGGCACGTAGACTATACAACAAGTTCATGAGCCCATAGCATGATTGGGACATAGACTATATATTATTAAAACAAATTCATGAACCTACCGCATGACAGGATGTAGAGGTATGCATTGCTAAAATAAATTCACGAGCCCAAAAGCACGTTGGGACTTAACAGTGTGATTGTGTGAAAGTACCCTCAGAGGGTCCAAAAGAGTGGTCAGTTCTAGACACAGTACCTATCCACCCTGTTATCCCGACCGCAATGCTGGAGCTGTAACTTTCGAGCTCGCGCCAGGACGAAAGCAAGAAGGTGCTGTGGGAAAAGGCTGATCGAAACCACTCCTCTGTTGCTGCACGGTGAAAGACTTTCTACCCTTCCCTCCCTGTATGGTGTGTGGATTACTACAGTTATTTTCTGTCTTCGGAACTGCTAAAATCCAGGAGTTGTAAGGTAAGCCTAACATTTTTATTATTACTGATTTATAAAATAATAGAAATGGGAGCAAAGATAAGCAAGCAAGATCAAATCCCTGAAAAGGGAACACCTGCATATTTTATGTATTTTAACTATGGGAAAGAAAGTTGTAAATATCTGCATGACAGGTTTCAACTTACTAAGAATTGTGCTGGTGTGGTATTTCCATTAAAATGGAACTTATGATAAGACTAAATTGCTGACATTGAAAGTTATTTTGGAAGAAAAGAAAAGCGAAGTAAGTGGGGAACAAATGACAGCACTTTATTCTTGGTACAGTGAAGCACTTAAAAGGGAAAAGGACTCAGCACTAAGAGGGTTGCAGGATGTTAATAAGAGATTGTTGCAACAAGTAAAAGAGTTTAAAAAGGCAGTACAGACCTTAGCAGGTTTGGAACAAACTAAAAATGGCCAAAAAGCAAAAACGTCTAAAGAGGATAATAATTCTCCAGTAGCTACTGCACCCCACCCCCATATGTACTGGTACGGGTGGCTCCTGTACAAGATTCTGCTGTTTCTCAGACCTCTGCATTTTTTGAGCACAAAGTCAGCATGGTACTGTTGCACCTCAACTTAGTTCTGGTGTTAGCTCTCATCTTTAGAACAGCATCTGCAGTTAAAAAGTTGTTCTTCCTTCCTTCTTCCTATCATTCTCAACAAGCACCTTTTCAACAGGAGCACTAGCGTTTGACACTCCTGTGGCTCATCACAAGCGCTCACATGATATGGTAGGACAAGAGGCTATTGCCTCTGCAGAACATTTTTTGGCACCTTTAAAAAAAAAATGGGGGGGGGGCTAATGCTCATTTGCATACTGTGTCTAAATGTTTTCTAACTGAAAAGAGAAAAAAAAAAACATCCATAAAGGTTTGAGGAGGAATCGGAAAAAAAAAAAAAAACTATTATAACCCTACTTTGACAGTTTTAAACTAAATACTTCGGAAAGTTACTCCAATAAAATACGAACACAGTTACTTGAAAAGGCTAAAACAAATTTTATTCCCACAGGAAATGCACGAATAAAAGGATAAAAGGATAGCACTGGTAAATTACAAAAGTGTGTCAGGCATGTAGGCAAAATAAAATGAAAGCCCCATGCAGATTATTTGAGTCATCTTAACGCAGTGTTTGCTAAACATTTAGAAATGCCAGATCGAAATGAACAACCTAAACCAGCTATTGCAGCTGCCTTCATGCAGGGTCTGCAAACCCTGTACAAAAAAAATCAAGTGAAACAAGTGTTTATAGACTGGCAAGAAAAAGACCTAAAGTCCATATTAAGTGCTGCAAATCACCATACCGACTATGGCAGGGTAATAAAACAAAAATAAATCTCAATCCCTTTGCTGCCACTGAATCAAAAAGGACCCTATGTTAAAGTAGAAATAAATGTAAAGCCAATTCTATTCTTGGTGGAACTGAAAACACTAGATCTGTATTAAAAGTTACTTCAGACAGTTAAATACCAGTATAGAAACAAAGTAAAGGCAGTTGGTGCAACAAATTCTACTGTAACATATCCTGTTTTAAAATCTATACCCATTTCTTTAGGTCTGATTGACAAGAAAGGCATTATTTTCTTTGAGTACAACTGCGCCAGTGAATCTTCTGTGTGAGCTGGGTGGTACCGATTGCTGTACACCAGAGCGGGTGTATCTAGATGTTCCAGAGAATCAGTGGGGGAAGTGTTACAATTCTTAGCAAAAGCTGGGAGGAGCCTTTTTGAAGGCATACAGACAACTAAAAACTACTGCAGCAGGTACCTGCTAATTTATGGGTTAAACATGCTAATGAATTCAGTATATTAAAATCTGCAAAACCAGTAAAAATAAAATTAAATCCATCAAAACCACTCCCCAGAGTTTCACAACATCCACTAAAGCCAGAAGCAGAGCAGGAAATCAAACTTGTAATTTAGTCTCTTAATACAGCATGAAATAATATTACCAGCTAAACGCCCTTGTAATTCTCCTATTTTCCCAGTGAAAAAGCCAGGAGAGGATACCTCTAGATTTGTACAAGACTTTAGGGCTGTACGTAATACAGTACTACCTATTTTTCTTGTTGTTCCAAATCCCAGCAACAATACTGAGTTGCATACTACCTACAGCTAGTTTCTTTTCTGTAATAGATTTATGTTCAGCATTCTTTTCTATACCTACTAACCCTGACTGTCAGTTTCCGTTTGCTTTTACTTGTCAGGGACAGCAATATACCTGGACACTGTTGCCACAAGGATATACTGAATCTTCTTCATTATGTTCTCAAATTCTAAAAAAAGATTTGGAAAATCTGACATTTCTGGGTGGGTCTGTGTTAGTACAATATGTAGATATTTAGTGATAGCATCAAACTCCTTTCAGCAATGTTAACAGGATATCTTGCATCTTCTGACTATCCTTGCAGGAAAAGAACAGAAAGTGTCAACAACAAAAAAATACAGCTCTAGTTATCCTTCAGGTACGTTATCTTGGTCATTTAATATCTCAGAGTAGGATCTTACAGTAGTTATACCTCACTCTGAATCATCTTTATTACTTAAAATTAAACTCATCCCTTCTTGACTGCACTTCTAACTAGATAGGAGCTTACACTTCTTTCTGATCCATCTATTTCTCTAATCCACTGTCCTGTTCTAAATCCTGCATCTCTGTTGCCTACTGCTGAGGATGGTAAAGAGGATGGTAAAGAGCATGATTGTGTGTGTAACTACTTGCTTTCTCCTAGGGAGGACAAAGGACAATCCTACACCCATTGCTGACATGTATCTGTTTTGTGGATGCTTCCTGTAAAAGAAATCAAACAGGAAAGTTGATCTTGGGAATAGCAGTCTGCACAGAGGAAACAATATTGATGCAACAAAGATTAGAGGATGTTCACTCTACTCAAATAGCTGAGCTAGTGGCTTTGCAAAAAGCCTGCAAGTTAGCCAAAGCCAAAAGGTGGCCAATATTTGTACAGACAGCTGTTATGCTTTCGGGGTGGTACATGACTTTGGGCAACTTTGGGGAGAGAGAGTGAGAGAGTGAGAGAGTGAGAGTGAGAGTGAGAGTGAGTGAGAGTGTGAGAGAGAGTGTGAGAGAGAGTGTGAGAGAGAGAGTGTGAGAGAGAGAGTGAGAAAGAGAGAGTGAGAAAGAGAGCGAGTGAGAGAGAGACAGTGAGAGAAACAGCGAGACAGAGAGAGAAAGAGAGTGAGTGTGAGTGAGAGAAAGAGAGACAGTGTGAGAGAGAGAGAGAGAGAGAGAGAGAGAGAGTGAGAGTGTGTGAGAGAGAGAGAGTGTGAGAGAGAGAGAGAGAGAGAGAGTGTGTGAGAGAGAGAGAGTGTGAGAGAGAGAGAGAGAGAGAGAGAGAGAGAGAGTGTGAGAGAGAGAGAGTGTTCATAGGTTCATACTAGGCTATCTGCCCAAGGGCATTTATAAGCCTAGCCCAGAGTTTTGTGGCTTTCGCCACCCCTTTAGTTTGAAGGATACTATGTCCATTATTTTGCTGTGCCTCTGTCAAGCAGTGACACTGAGGTAATCCCTGGGGTATATCTGCGATCTCCCATCCATTGGTCAAGATTTCTCTTGAACAAAGCCAGCGAGGTGCTCTGCCTCACATGTACCGGGATTTTGTTCCACAGCATAGGGAGTCTCTGGGTGATGAATCTGTCCCTCCAGCACGTCCTATTAATAACCGTGTCAAGGTTTAAGTCTCCCGCCCTTGTAGTTCTGAGGGATCTAGATTTTTTGAGGTGAAGCATGTTCATCAATTCCGGGTTGGACATGGCCTTGTATGTTAGGCATAGGTCACCTCTGAGCAGACGGTAAGCGACTGAATAGAGCTGGAGTTCCTTCAGTCGGGCAGCATAAGA
Organism: Protopterus annectens; assembly: GCF_019279795.1. Taxonomy (NCBI): domain Eukaryota; kingdom Metazoa; phylum Chordata; order Ceratodontiformes; family Protopteridae; genus Protopterus; species Protopterus annectens. The sequence continues at coordinate 278,584,570 of NC_056746.1, forward strand.
CATATTTTTGAGACCCTTTATCCTTTTGGTGAGGAACTTTTGGGGCCTTTCCAGTTGCTGCAGGTGTCGGGTCAGATACATTCCGAATGGGGCATTGTACTCAATCATTGGTCTGATGAGTGATGAGTACAGGGGGACGATGACCTCCCTTGATCTAGATGCGAATCCCTTCATGATCAGGTGGGCAATGTAGAAGGTCTTCCTAACTACTTTGGCAACATGAGTGTCAAACGAAAGGTTACTGTCGACCTGGGTCCCCAAATCCCTGATAACTTCTTCTGTGCTTAGTGGATTGCCACCTATATGGTAGCTAGGGGTAACCTTGTTTTTCCCGAAGGTTATGACTATGCATTTTTTGGCGTTTAACTTTAGGCCATGACTCTGGCACCAGTTATCCATTTCTATAAGACCCTTCTGAAGGATATCTGTGTCAGATGTGTTCTCGACTATGGCGCCCAGTTTGTAGTCATCTGCAAACTTTGTCAGCCATAACCCTCCTGTGTTTGCTTGTACTTCTGAAAAGTAGATGCCGAACAAGAGTGGGCCCAGGACTGAGCCCTGTGGGACACCACTTGTGACAGGCTTAGAGTCTGACATGGCGCCAGCAACTCTGACCCTGTGGGTTCTGTCACTTAGCCAGTTTGCAACCCATCTGTGATGTATGGGTTTACATTTAAGCTGATGAGTTTTTCAATGATACCTGAGTGGGGTATTGTGTCGAAAGCCTTTGCCAGGTCGAGGTAGGCTGTGTGGACTGCCTTTCCCTCATCAATGGCCTTGGTGACTGTTTCGAAAAAGTCAACCAAGTTTAAAAGGCATGATCTGCCTTTGACAAAGCCAAACTGGGTTGGATCCAAAGTCTGCAAGTCCCCTATGTCTTTATTTATGAGTTCCATTATGATCCTCTCCATAGCTTTGCAGATCAGGCTTGTCAAGCTGATGGGACGGTAATTTCCAGGGTCAGTGGAGGCACCGCCTTTGTGAAGTGGGACCACAGTTGCCGTACGCCACTCCTTGGGTATGTATCCTGAGGTGAGGCTAAGATTAAACAGCTGCCCTAACTGCGGGTTTAATTCCTCATTGAGTTCGTGGAGCACACAACTGGGGACACCATCTGGTCCCATGGATGCTGTGTTTTTCGCCTTGGAGAGAGCAGTTCTCACCTGAGCATTAGAGATGTTTGGGGGGCTACAATCCTCTGGTAAACATATCTCTCCTTTTGGGGGGGAGGGGGGGAGAAGTTTGCACTGAACCTGTCAGCCAGTATGTTGGCAATGTCTGTAGGTTCAGTAATTTTTACATCATTTTGAACTAATTCTGAGCATATCTGGGAGTTTCCTCCCAGGTTTCTAAGATAGCTAAAGAAGGCCTTATGATTATCTTTTGAGTCCTTAGTGACTTTTCTCTCAAAATTTGCCTTGGATGATTTTATGAGAGATCTTAGTTCTTTTACTTATAATGATCAAAGGTGTCTTCCCTTTTAAGGATTTTGCTCTATCTTGTAGTAGCTTCCTCCTTTTGTTGTAGAGCTTGTTTATGGCTGGGGTCCACCAGACTGGACGCTTGCCTTTGGTACAAAGAGTCTTTGTTTTATTTGGGATTGCCTGATCCATGCAGTCCTGTAGGTGCTGGTAGAAGGCATTTGTAAGTGATTCAGCAGCTTGAGTAATGGTTTCCACAGGCTCGGGGGCCTTAAAAGAGACCACACTAGTCTTTAGAAGTGTGAAGTCGGCTTTTGAGAAGTTCTTCACTGTGGTCTGTTTTGTCTCAGGTGGGGCGGATGTGGACTTCCAGAGATTAGTTTATGGTCTGATCTCACCAGTGAGGGGTATACTTCTGGTGTTGAACATTGTGACCCCATGTTCGTGATGATGAGATCTAGTATGTTTTCTCCTCTTGTGGGGATGGTGACTATTTGTTCCATGGCATTTGAGTTTATGAACTCTAGGAACCTTTGGGCTAGAGTGTTGGGGCTTGAGTAGTGATCCCAGTCTATATTCGGGTAGTTGAAGTCACCTAGTATGATGGTGTTTGGAGTTACATTTATCCCCTCCAGTGTTTTCAGGAAAGCTATGTGAGGTTCCTGAGTTTGAGAGGGTGGCCTGTAACATGCTACAAATTGCAGAGCAGTCTTGCCTATGGTTAATTGCACCTGGATGGTCTCCGATGCATCGTGCGTTGCCACCAACCTTGAGGTGTGGGTGTCCTTGATGAATATGGACACCCCCCCTCCTTTCTTGGTGTTGTCTGGATTTTGGGGCCGGAACACATGATATGAGGTAAAACCTGATAGTGCCGGGGTGCTCTCAGGAGCCTTGAACCAGGTTTCAGTCACAGCACAGACATCGATGTTCTCCATACTGAGAAGGGCCTCGAGTGCGTGCATCTTGAGGTTGAGACTTCTGGCATTGAGCAGCATTACCCTTAGTTTTTTTCCTTTTTTGTGTTCTAGGGTGGTAGGTTTAGAATTTGAGCCTTGCCTAAAAAAGGCACTATGGGGATGGCAAGAGCCTTTGCCAATATCCGGAAGCCCAGGGGTGACGGGTGCAAGCCGTCCCTTGCGAAGCAGCGTGGCTTGTCCAGTATGTCATCCCAGGCAGACAGACATTGGATCCCCTTTAAATGACACCAGAGTTTAAGCCAATTATTAAAGCTGATCATCTTGTCTCTGTATTGTGGCATCATTCTTGGTGAAGGTAGGATACTGCTCAAGGTCAGGGTCATACCTGCCTGGGCTATATAATCAGAGAGCTCCTCTATGTCTCTTTTCATGTAGTCCAAGGAGGTACGTCTCGGGTCGTTCACACCAGCGTGGACAATGACTGAGTCGTACTTGTACCTGCTGTTGAGAGACCTGAGTGCTTGCGTTATGTGGCGGATTCTAGCACCCGACAGGCAGCTTACTGTGACCTTCTCCTTACTCAATCTGGTGAGCGGGACGTCAGTGTGTCTGACTATGGAGTCACCAATGACGAGTGTGTCTGGCATTGTGTCTGGCCTTAAGGGCTGTGACTGTTTGGCACACTGACTATGTGGTCTATGTGTTGCATGTGTTGTGTCCTGAGGTGGCAGTTGTTTGGGTGTCTGCTTTGGTGGCCTCTGCTGTTTTGGTAGATTTTTGATCAGAGCCTCCGAGTATGTCTTTGTGTGTTTATGTGTATGATTTGAAGTTGATAGTGCTATGTGAGACTGGGTTTGTGGTGAGTGTGGTTACCTTCTCCTCCTGTCTGGTCTTGCCAGTCCTATGTTGAGAGAGCTCAGCCTCCAGTTTGGCTATATAGTTGCATCTCTCGCATGTATTTGTGTTTTGGAGAGAGAGAGTTTAACCTCTTCAGGAAATCAAATTAAGAATTCAGGGTACATAAAATCATTGTTAGATGCACTTTTGTTACCTAAAAAGCTGTCTGTAATCAAATGTTGTGCCCATCAAAAGGGAATAGATGCTGTAATAAAGGGCAATAACTTAGCAGACCAAGCTGCTAAATAGGCAGTAGTAAATTGTTGTAAACATCATTACATGTTGACAGCAACAAACTACAACAGTAATAAGGCGTTTGATTTTACAAAGTTGTCAGCCTTTCAAGCTAAAGCATCATGGGGAGAAGTTCTGAGGTGGCTCAAGGATGGATGTATAAATCCTCTGATGGCATATGGCGACATCAGGACAGCCGACTGGTGGCGCCTGCCTCTTTGCTACCTTACCTAGTAAGGGCTTATCATCTACCGGCCAATACAGGTAAGACAGATTTATTTAATCAAATTACCCGAAGTTGGTATGCCCCTCCTGTCTCCTCTTTGATACTTCAGTATGTATGAAATTGTAGTGTATATAATTAAAATATAATGTAAGTAAGCATGCTAGCAATAAGGCTGCATGTTTACCTCCACCTTGGGGACCTTTTGTTAACATACAGCTGGACTTAATCCACATGCCTAAGACTAATCATTTACAATTTATTTTGGTGGTAGTGTATATGCTCTCAGCAAGGGTGGAAGCTTACCCATGTCGCAAAGCTAATGCAGTCAGTTATTAGATGGGGCATACCCAGCATTGTTAACAGTGACAAGGAAACTCATTTTAATAATACTCTATTTAAAGAGTTATGTCAAGCTTTTAATACCAAGTTGAGTCCTCACTGTCCCAACCATCCCCAGTCATCTGGATTAGTGAAAAGGGTAAACAGGACCCTTAAAATAGAATTTCAAAGATTTGTGCTAAAGCCCACTTAAAAGTGGCCCGAAGCCCTTCCCTTAGCATTAATGAGTATGAGAGCCTCATTAAATGCCACCTTGAAATTGAGTCCATATGAGATATTAATGAAAAGACCCATGGCCCTTCCAGCTACCCCTCCAGTAAAAAAATGCTGACTTTACTTTGTCAGATAATGCTCTGATTTGCTATTATAGAAGACTCGTCAAAATTTTGCAGCAATATCATCAAACAGTAAAAGCAGCGTTACCAAAGCCTCCTGACCAACCCTGTCATCAACTACAACCAGCTGATTGGGTCTACATAAAAAACATTTCCAGAGGAAAAACTGCCTCAGTCTGAGGTGGAAGGGGCCTTTTCAGGTCCTGCTAATGACTGCAGTTCGCTGTGCAGGACTACCAACGTGGATCCATTTATCTCATTGCAAGAAGACTTGTCATGTGGGGATCCCAGACGAATCATCACAGCCAACAGTTGGAGATTGAGGTGCGACAGATAAATCATCTGCCCAGTGAGAAGCTCAACTTCAGTAGCAGTCCATAATAAATCCAGTGACAACAGGTAATTTTGCTTTGTTTCGGCTGCTGTTCCCTTCAATAAACTGGTCAAGAAAAAAAGTTTCTTGCTAGTCCTTTGGCAATATGCCAAAAATCTAAACAAAACAAACTGCTAAATATGTTTGCACGTACCTCATTCTTCTAAGGCAGGGATTCCTATGATTCCTATCCCTGCATCACAGGTGTCATTTAAAAAGGACCTTAATGACATCAGCTTAACCTGGCGTAATGTAACTGATTTTTCAAAGGTTGTGTTTCTTCAACTTGCAACCTCACATCATGGAGACGCATTACGTCAGAAATGGGACTGTACCAGTAGAAAAAACAAATGTAAAAACACCAGGCATGAAAGTTTGTTAAACTCTTTGCACTTAAAAAGCTATAACTGGGGGCATGGCATGGGCATGATAAGTGACTGTTACATCTGTGGTAATTGTGCCTACCCCTGGTTGCCTACAGACTGGTCTGAATGTTGCATTGTAGGCTATATTACTCCTGCTATTCAACATTTCCAACACCCACCAGCAGGTAGACTAAGTAATAAGCGAGCAATCCACTGGACTGAGCAAGTATTTTCAATTTTTAATCCTGGGTATGGAGTGCAAAGGACAATGCTTGAAATCACCATACTTGCCCAAATTCTACAGAAGGTGGCCAACAAAACGTCACATCGCATCAGGATGGCAAATCGAAAAATGAGTGAAATGCGAACTGGGGTGTTACAAAATGAAATGGCACTTGATATAATGCTTCCTGCAAAAGGGGGGGGGGTCATGTGCCCTCATAAGGAGTCATTGCTGTTCATATATTAGTGACTATCATGATAAACAGGAAAAACTGTCAAACTTCATGGAACAAAGGGCAGTATTTTTGGTAACCTGGGAACTAGCATAATTCAGGGTATTTATCATTGTACTTTTTATTATATTCGTGATCATTTTGGTATTTTCTATTCTAAAGGCAGTGATTACAAGATGTTTAAACCTCACCTGCACATGAAATTCCACTGCATGCACAAATCAATGACAGTTCTATTTTGACCAAAAAAATGATGATGTCTACTATGACGCTGAGGCATATTTTATCAAGTTAAAAAAATAAAAAAAAAAAACTATATGTATGGTATGACACTAATAGTGTCAGAGGGAGAAAATTGTTATGGGACAAGACCAGCTTATTAAAATGTATATTAATTTCAGTTTATTAATGATGCTATAATACGATTGTTAAAAAGCAAATATAATTTGTATGCAGGGCTGGGAAAAATACAGCTTCACAAGCTACAGTATTATTGCTCATTTTAAACTGCATTCTTTTAGTGTGTAATAAGAGAGAATAGTATGTGTTGCAGTGAGGCATGTAGTTATTACAAAAATAAATCTGTTAGCCTGACTCCTCCAGGCTAGGAGTGCATTGTTGCTAGGGTAGGTTTGAAACATCCAAGGTGAGAAACAAGACCCCTTGGAAGCAGGTGAATCATGTATAGAAAAGTGTTCACGTGAAGTCTGAAGCAAAAATCACAAGGGATGAGGACATTTGCAAAGTTTTCTACACGACACAGACACTGTAACGTAATGAAAGTACATGACTAGGTTTGATAAGAAAAATGTATAAAAAATGTGGTTTGTCTCTGTTCAGACAGACTATTTTGACATCTGCTTTGAAGACCGTCGCCCAGCGCCATAAAAATAAAATCTGTTTGCACATCCTGAAGTGTTGTTCCTGACTAAAGGCATATAAGGTAAATTATTAATCTTATTTACTTATGACTATAACACCTCAAAGGGTGCACTTACAGCTGGCAATACAAAAGTAGTATTCTTCTTTCGGCTGCTCCCATTCGGGGTCGCCACAGCAGATCAACTGTTTCCATTTCTTCCTGTCCTCTGCATCTTGCTCTGTCACACCAACCACCTGCATGTCCTCTCTCACCACGTCCATAAACCTTATCTTAGGCCTTCCTCTTTTCCTGTTACCTGGCAGCTTCATCCTTAGCATCTTTTTCCCAATATACTCAGTATTCCTCCTCAGCACATGTCCAAACCAACGTAATCTTTCCTCTCTGGCTGACCCTCTAATATATTTATTCCTAATCCAGTCCATCCTTGTCACACCAAGTGCAAATCTTAACATCTTCAACTCTGTCACGTCAAGCTCTGACTTCTGCCTTTTTGTCAATGCCACTGTCTCCAACCCGGATAGCATAGCTGGTCTCACTACCCTCTTGTAGACCTTCCCTTTCACTCTTACTGATACTCTTCTGTCACAAATCACTTCTGACTCTTCTCCACCCACTCCATCCTGCCTGTACTCTTCTTCACCTCTCTTCCACACTCACCATTACTCTGAACTGTTGATCCCAAGTACTTAAACTCATTCACCTTCGCCACCTCTACTCCCTGCATCCTCACCATTCCTCTGTCCTCCCTCTCATTCACACACACATATTCTGTCTTAGTCCTGCTGACCTTCATTCCTCTTCTCTCTAGAGCATATCTCCACCTCTCCAGGGTCTCCTCCACCTGTTCCCTACTCTCACTATACATCACAATGTCATCTGCAAACATCATAGTCCACGGGGACTCCTGTCTGATCTCGTCTGGCAACCTGTCCATCATCATTGCAAATAAGAAAGGGCTCAGAGTTGATCCTTGATGTAATCCCACCTCCACCTTAAACGCATCCATCACTCCCACTGCAGACCTCACCGTTGTCACACTACCCTTTCACATATCCTGTACCACTCTTACATACTTCTCTGACACTCCCGACTTCCTGATACAATACCACAACTCCTCTCTAGGCACCCTGTCATATGCTTTCTCTATATCCACAAAGACACAATGCAACTCCTTCTGACCTTCTCTGTACTTCTCCATCAACACTATCAGAGCAAACATTGCATCTGTAGTGCTCTTTCCTGGCAGGAAACCATACTGCTGATCACTAATCATCACCTCCCTTCTTAACCTAGCTTCCACTACTCTTTCCCATAACTTCATGCTGTGACTGATCAGTTTAATCCCTCTGTAGTTACTACAGCTCTGCACATCACCCTTATTCTTAAAAATCGGTACCAAAACACTTTTTCTCCATTCCTCAGGCATCCTCTCACTTTCCAAGATTTCATTAAACAATCTAGTTAAAAACTCCACTGCCATTTCACCTAAACACCTCCATGCTTCCACAGGCGTGTCATCTGGACAAACAGCCTTTCCGTTCTTCATCCTCTTCATAGCTATCCTTACTTACTCCTTGCTACATGATTCACCATCCGCACATCATCCAACCTTCTCTCCCTCTCATTCTCTTCATTCATCAACCCCTCAAAGTACTCTTTCCATCTGCTCAACACACTCTCCTCGCTTGTGAGTACGTTTCCCTCATTATCCTTTATCACCTTACCTGCTGCGCATCTTTACTAGCTCGGTCCCTCTGTCTAGCCAATCGGTACAGGTCCTTTTCTCCCTCCTTAGTGTCCAACCTTTTATACAACTCTTCATATTAGTATACCATGCAAAAACCTAAAAAGAAAAGGTCAAGCAAATTCACTGGCTCTGTGACATTGAAAGATGGAGCCTAAACTATGCCTAGGATGTCCAGAGGCTGAACTGTGGTACAAGAACTGGAAGAGCTGACCAGGAAAGTATGAGAGTGAGCAGCCAAGGTTAACTTACTCATCATTGGGGGTGGGGGGGAATTCAATGATTCAGTACACTGGAATTCAAAAGCAGAGCCTCATTAAGCTATTTAAGAGTTTGCCTGATCTCATTTCCCCATAGAATATTTCAAATTTGCAAACCAAGCATTTAGACTGTACTTAAACAAACTAAATTAATCCAAACATCTAATAAACACAGATAAGGTGTTCCATACTCTATTAGCCCTTGCCTGAAAAAAGTAGACTTTAATCTTGAGTTAAGTGAAGCAAGCTTGACCAGCCTATTATTTCTTGTCAGAAGTTTATGGCTAATAAATTCTAATCCTAACACAGCTGCCAGATGGTCATCATGCAAACAGTTGTGAATTAAATCAACCCTCAAAAAGCCTATAGGGTTTAGAATAGAGGGATAAGTTCTTAAGCCTGGTCACATGAGGTCATTAACGCATATCCTTGAATTTGTCTCGTCATTGTTTTCCTGTATGCTTTCCAGGGAGTTCAATTGTCTAATGGTATAAGAACAAAACTATCCACCATAATCAATTACTGGACAAACGCTTGTAATATATATCTGCAATAAAACATTTCTGTCCATCCTAGAAAAATTGTAAATGTAATTCTTGTTGCAGCAGTAACACCTGGGGAAGGGCCAGTACTACACGCCAATGCAAGACTCAGACCCTTAGCAAAGAATACATTCATTCCATCTCAGTACTGAAGGTGTACAGAAATGCCCATGTGCAAAGCTCAGCATAACCATTGGCCTGTTCCTACCAGCCAAGGGGGGGGGGGTCTGCTGGGCTCCCTGTTAGAGTTTTACACTCCCGGCTCCTTATATCTTACTCTCCTAACTCCCTTCCTAAGATAGAAGGACCAGCAACTCTGCAAAGGTATCTCATTTCCACTGTTTGTGTTCTTGATTTTATCCTTTTGGTCACTACTCACGAGGATGGGGACATGCACCGACAAGGTAAAAATATCTTTGTCCAATGAGGTCAACTGTGTTTTCATAGCCACAGTCCGGTACAATATCTGAAGTATTGGTACCACTGCAACCCTTACAATGATTAACCTCCTGACCACTCTACCTTCACTAGGAAACAAGATTGAAAGATACTTTAACTCCTCAGTTTAACTTCTCCTACCTTACCTATACAAAACAATCCTGTCTCTTCCAGTAGTGAAACATAACCTCTGTTTTGCAGGTGCTGATTTTTATCTCAAACATTAAATACTCAGCAGCTAACTGCTCCAGTGGATACTAGAGATCTTGGTCATGTGAAGCCAACAAGACATCATCAGCTGCAGGTAAAGATGCAACCCACATGTTCCCAAACTGGATACTCTCCAAACCTTTGCTGCTTATCGATATCCCATCCATGGATCCCCATGAACAGGAAAAAAAAAACATGACACACCCTTGGCAGAGTATTAAACCCATCTTAAATGTATTTAATGTAACACTGTGAGTAAGGTCTTAAGTCTAGATCTACAAATCGGGGACAAAATGACAAAGGAAGTTCCTTGGGACTAGAATTGCCGATTCACCTCTGACAAGACATTTCAGGGTACGCAATCATATGACTTCCCCAGGTCCACTAAGTAAATGAAGACCACTACTGACAAATTTCCATAACCCGTCCAATATCTGTGCAAGGATAGTGGCTCCATGATTTGACAGCCAAGACAGAATCAGTATCAACTTTTCTTGAAGAGACTCATCCATCTGACAAAGCCTCCTTTCCAGGAGGCGGCTTTCATAGGGAGACTGAGAAGTGCAATCACCCTACAACTGAAACATATATGCCCATCTATCTTTCTGTAAATGAGGACCATCACCACAGCTTACCAGTGAAGAAATAATGTCTTCGCCTTTCACACAACAGTGAAATTACTTCAGTTAGAGCCCCTCATTAATATGCAGCACTAACAGCATTATACTTCCAGCGGGATCTTACCTGCTCAGGTAGTCCTACCACACAGGAACTGTTTAATTATCAAAATGACTTCATCTACAGAAACAGACCCTACCCCATTAATTGCACTGTATCCTAAAAGAAGGGCAAGCCCATCAGGTTCAGGAGCTCCTCAAACCGTTCCTTCTGCCTCCACCCAATGCCCCGAGTTGAGGTCAACAATTCTTCACCCTTGCCTAGAACAGCCTGGGTAGTGCTTCCCTACTCTTCCTTTATTCTCCAGATGGTTTGCCAGAGCTGATTTAAAATCACTCAAAATAAATTTCTCCACTGGCCTACCAAAATTCTTCCATATACAGAAGTTCAAATTCTGAGACTGCCAGAGCTGCTCCCATCCTGCAGCAACTGTCATTCAATTCCACATAGCCCCTGCATAGAACAAAAGGAAAAGAACCCAACATGAATGTGTCCTTTACCACTGGTGTCCACCAACATATACTAGGGTTATTGCTATGGCAAACATTAACCACTTGCTGGACAAATTTCTTTTCCACTGGCTTGAACAGGGTTTATTCAGACCTCCCCTTGGTACAGGAGTGTGTTCTGGAGATAAGAGTTAAATTCATTCTGCAAAGAGATCTGTTAGGCATCCTTCGTGACATCTTTGGTTTTCCTGGGTCTGTCCTTTCAGCCCAACCTAACTCGCGACCCAAGTAGTGATCAGTTGGTAGTTTATAATCTCTCCAAACCCTATATACAACCTCAAAACTGATGACAGGACCTCTATGTCTATCATCAATCAACAGCCCAAGGCATTCTGATAGCCACAACCCCCCCCCCCGCAAAAGGAAGGGCATGCCAAAAGTGGCCTCTCCCATCTATCCTACCCAGCCAGCTCTTACAGTCATCCAAGCCACTAATTGAACTTAGGTTGCCTATTTGGTAAACTGGGCTTTCTCGCTCTATCCACAAAGTTGGCTTTAGCTTATAATTTTTGAACTTCTGCCCAAGCTCTGATTCATTCTAGAGGACATCTCTCTCCATTTCTCAACAGCCAGTTTTTGATTACCAGAATCCATTAAGTCATAACATGTCTCACTCCTAACAACTTCACTGTCTTTTAAATGAGTTGTTCAGAGTCAAATAGCAAGCAAGTGGAGGTTGTGGGACTTAAACCCTGAACTGTAGGAAGCAGCTTGTTAACTACTCTTACACTTCTATACTAACTGCCATACAATGCATTTTAGAATGCGTAGCTTACAGGGTCTTGCATGACCTTATTTTCAGGAATTTTTTAGGATTAGAGTTATCTGAAAATGAAAATTCACTCAAGGCTAGTAATACCACTTTCGTTCTTCCTACTGTAAAGCGCACCATGAGTAGATGGATTATACACCTATTTATTGACAGCTGCTGTAATAAGCTCTCTCTGTGCATCAGATGTTTAAATTCTTTGACTATCTTCTTAAACTCATTACATCTTACAACAACATTGCCAGATTTGCTACTGGTGATCGCTTTAGAACTCATCACTGCCAGAATCTAAAACAACTAGGATGGCTTGAACTGCAAAATCAGCTTCATTTTAACTAACTAACCATTGTTCATAAGATCCTCAACCAGTCCAACAACACTCCTATACTCTCAAACCTCATTACCCCATATAAAAATCTTAATTCCTTACGCTCAGCTAACAAACCTCTACTTAGTATAAATAAGTCTAATAACATGGCAGGAAACTCTCTTTTTTCTTACACAACTGGGAAATACTGGAATCTTCTACCTAGTGATCTTATATCACTTCCTTCCCTACCTCATTTCAAACAAAAACTCAAAATACACCTTAGAACACACTGGTTGTGCCCTTGCACTAACCCTGACTAACATATAACTTCAGTGACTAAGTCTCTCCTAACTCCTCCTCAATTATAATTTAATGCTCTTTCTGCAAACTTTAGAAAAATAGCAAACCCACTTTAGTGATGTCCTACTTCACATGGATATCTCATTCAACATGTTATCAATACTCTTATACAACCATTCTCATGAAATTGTAAACCTTAAGTTTAATCTACCTCACGTGAATATGTTATCCCATATTATTGTAAATATTTGTCTTGTAATAAACTGTAAAATGCTTGTATCTACTATATTAACTTGATTGTAACCTGACAAACACTTTTTGTATTTGTAACCTTATACATTTTGTTATAATGTATCTGTCTTTGGAGCTTTTCTCCCTGGGCCTCTACTGAAAATGGACATATATCCAGTTAGACTAGCCCGGTCAACAAATGTAAAATAAAATAAATAAATAATAAATAAAATGTTTAAAAATGGTTAGATTTCTGAGTTGGCTCAGAGGTTCCTCTCTGCAAAATAAATGCACTGGAGTCTGTGTTTCATATTGGCCATCATGCCTGAATTTAACAACCTCCAGAAATTATGAAACTGGGAAAGTACTTGTCCAAAACTCACCCCCACCCCAATATGCCTGCAGTAAAGCATTTATGCAGCTGAGCAACTCAAGAACAGCTTGGCTCTGCCAGCCATGTTCTTCAACATGGCTAAAAGCTCTCCTTCACCCATTGCTTTCAATGGGTGAGATCATGTTAAAAATTAAGTGCCAGGGAGTTTAGCGCACAGGTAGGTACTGGTGGTGTGTGGGAAGTGTGCATACACATGGCTGCATTTGTGAGTTTGTGCACAGGGTTGAGTTGCCTCAGGTGAGTGTGTGTATGTCTGCGCACAAGAATGAGTGGGGGAGCTGTCATACCTCCACACACCCCTAGACTAACAAGCAAATCCTATAATACTGGCGGTAGAGAACACCAAACACCAGGAATACTGTTTATATTGTGTCCTAAAGGCACTTAAAATATAACAGAACAAAGGTTTGCCGCAGCTGCGGCACAGATTCAAAACTAGACACCCAATTACAATAATTCAAACCGGTACCCTTGGCAGTAATGCAGAGTTTACTTTAGCAGCATGTTAATTCCTCTGCACCACTACTAGACAGCAGGGATACTTCTAACAGTACCTTAAATATTTTGAAATAAAATTTAAAAAGGTGAGTGGGTTTCGAACATTTGACACAGAAATTAGCTTGCTGAACAGGAGCCTTAATCCTCTATGCTAACTGATGAATTAGTGCAACAGTTTTAGTATGAAGCTCAAAACTGCAACTGTCTAGGAGTTATGAGTGATAGGGCACACATAAGCAAAAGCAGAACATTCTGAAAAAAGATACACCTGCAAAGGATGGGGGTGTATCCTTGTGAGAGGAGACGGAGACAAAACCTGAAAAAGCACTACATGACACCAGGGAGAATTTTTAAATGACTACTTGGACTCACTTAAAAAGTTACTACAACGACATGTCTGGCATCATGATGCAGTTTCGGTACAATACGAAGAATGAAACTAATGCCTGGCATTACTGATTGACTGTAAGGATCTGTGATTTAGAAGGACAGGGGTAAAGAGGATACATCAGGAGCATTCTGTCAACTCAGGGACAATTAAGAAGAATGTTGACATGTTGTATGTGGGTTTGTACAATGTGTCTGGAGAATGATTTGCACTTGTGGTACTTATGAAAGATTCAGAGACGTGTAGATTAGCCAACAATGAGGTCTTTCCTCATTGCAGCTTACATGTCTCTGAACTGCATATTCCCACATCCTGGAAACAATACCTTTTATCCACAACTTTCACCGCTAGCAGTGCAGTTCTTTCTTAATTCCCAGAATAGTGGGGAAAAAATGACTCTGTATGAAAGTGACAGTTTTCACTGTTTTTAGATGTTGTGACTAAATGATACTAATTTTTTTTAAATTAAATTCAAGATGAAGCTGCACTTCTGCTTTGAAGCTAGCAGTGCAACGTAAAGACATTTTACTTTTTTATTTGTTAACCAGGAAGGTGAACTTCTCCAAAGGTCCTTTTCAGCTACAACCAAGGTTGAAAGAGCTGCTGCATAACAGCATGATAAGTCCACATATTTGCACAAATAAGCTACAGCCATAAATTGCAGCAAGAATAGGCCAAAGAAGCTCTGCTGATATTCTCCACAAAACTGCATACATAAATCAAATATATTACGGTTAGCTGATACTGCGGTGGTGGTGCTGTGGTAGCTTTGTCGCCTCACAGTTAGACATTGTCCGTTCGATTCTCAGTTAGAGTGTCTTCTGTTTGGCGACATGCGTGAATGGGCGTTCCTTCGTTGAAGGTTGCGCGTTAGGCCCGGCAAGCCAGCACGTAAAACTCTACTGCCAATCATTAGCTGACCGGAGTTCCACTGTGGCGACCCCTAACCAGGAAAAGCCGTAAGAGACAAACAAATTACGGTTAGCTGATTTAACAAACTTACACGTACAGTAACAGTAAGGTATGCAGCTTATTTTCCCATTGTTGTAGACAGTTAAAGTGATGATCTATGTAACTAAAAGGATACGTAGAACAATATAACATAATAAACAGAAATATGAATTCAGTATGCCCCTCCTAATATAAATGATAATCGTGTATGTAAACATCTGCAGAGAAGTCTAACTAAAAGCTTATTCATAGTTGATGATGTTTTCAAAATTTCATAGGTAAAATTTCCAGTATCGTTCTCTGAAAATGTCATGAGACTATGTGATACCATTTTGGAGGCACACTCCTTTACATACGGGGAAGAGAAGCAGTCACAATCATCAGTACTGCCTTCTTAAAAATTGTCAGGACTAAAGGATTAAAAGCATTTTAAGAGGTTATACAAGATATTAAGGATTACTGTATCAGTTGGTTTCGGATAGCAATGCATTAGTTTGAAAGTAATTTACTTTGGCACAGCCAATCAAAAAAGGTGGATACAACTCCAGTATTGTAGATTCCAATTCTTAGATTAAACACAAGAATACCATAATTCTAATTAATCTTTAGTGAGGGCAGTACCATAAGTGAACAGTTACATGGAATGAATGTTATTATGATACCTTGTATGTTACTCCTGCCAGATTATGAATCATCTGTTTGAAGTTAATTTTGGTTTAATATAATAAAAACTGTCAACTATTTTTGGATTTTAAGAATGGTCCTTATTCCAGTCACTGTATGAATCTTTGAAATTTCTCCTAAGATTCATATTTTGCATTTTATTTGTAATACATTAGCAAGGAAGTTTTCATGCTCCATAAGGGATGTGAATATTAATCTCGGAGTTGTCTACAGCTATTTCTGCATGCAGAATATTAATTTCAGAGTACCCTATAGGTATTTTGCACGCAGAATATTAATTTTCAGAGATACCTGCTACTATTTTTGCATACAAAAACACTAATTCTGAGCTGTTTTCTAAGCTGTCCGAGGAGCGGCTTCACCAGATGCCATATCTCACCTTAATCAAGCACTATCTACAGAAAGTTCACTCGTATCAAACATCCTCAGAGAAAATTGCTGTACAATTGCCATATTTTCCAGTGTAGTAGTACATGCAAAAGGAAAGAATAGTTGTGTAAAATCTTACCATAACCATAGATGTCCTTCTCTTCCATGTTGCAGTATTCTAGTTGTGAGATTTCCTGCCCTCTGGTGACTCGTACGTCGGCTCCTATATAAAAGCTTCAGCTTGGCTGTTGCAACGTGCGTGGCACATCAGATGCAAGGCCATAAACCAGGGGCCTTAAATGTGACATCTGCATGCACAATCCTCAGAACTTGAAGGCCAGCAGGTAGAGTAGAAGGCCAGTAGGAGGAATGTAAGTGGGGTCAGGTATGGGACCCTGGTGTCCTTCAGTAGCATAGCTAGGTCCAGGTTTTAGTTGGGGATAAAGGAGAATGAAGAGGGGGTAATGGTGGGTGGGAAAGAATACTGCAACATGGAAGAGAAGGACATCTATGGTCATGGTAAGATTTTACACAACTATTCTATGCCCTTCTATTCCTATGTGGCAGTACTCTAGTTGTGGGAGAGTACCTCAGCTTTGATGGATGACAGGGTGGTGGATGCTGAGGACAATTCTACAAAACCCTGTATGATTGCCCTGGCAAATCCTGTCCATGCTCTGGAGACTTGGTCAAGTTTGTAATGTTTGGTGAAAGTGTAGATAGTGGACCATATGGCTGCTTCCATAATGGATGCCGTGTCCAGACCTTTTATGAAAGCCTTGGAGGCGGTCACTGCCCTTGTGGAATGGGCCTTTACCCCCACTGGGTTTTTTTTTTACCATGGTGGAAGTAGCAGAGACAAACTGCTTTTCTGATCCAGTATGCGATGGTTTGTTTGGAGACTGCCTTGCTCAGGGCTCTGAGGTGGAAGGAAACAGAGTTGCTTAGATTTCCTAATGGATCTGGTTTTGTCCAGGTAAAATCTTAATTGCCTGTGCACATCCAGGGAGTGAAGTATCCTCTCCCCTTCATTAGTGGAAGAGGGAAAGAAAGTGGGTAGGTGGATAGATTGGTTTAGAGACAAGTCATTGACCCCAACTTGGGCATAAAGGAGGAATTAGTTCTCAGGGTGATTCTGTCCTTGTAGAAGGTGGTGTAGGGAGGGGCAGGCCATTAAGGCTTGCAACTCTGAAACCCTTCTGGCTGAAGTGATAGCCAACAGAAAGACCGTTTTCCATGTACATATCTGTAGGGAAGATGTCCCAGCAGGTTCGAAAGGATGTTGGGTAAGGTTTTCTACGATGTAGTTAAGGTCCCAGGGCGGAGGGATAGGCTTCTTTGGCGGTCTCGTGTGCAACACCCCTTTAAGGAAAAGTTTTACGCCAAGCCTGGCTAGCAAGGGGGGATCAAGAGGCAAGCAGGCTGATATAGCAGAAAGGTGTATGTTCACTGAAGTATATGGAAGTCCACTTTTTATCAATTGACACACATAAGCAAGAACAAGAGTCATCAGCAATGCAAGGGTCCCTGTCCTTGTCTAGACACCACTTAGTAAATCTTTCCCATTTAGCCAGGTAAGATTTTCTTATTATAGGTTTCCTGGCCTCCCTCAGGACTGAAAGCATGTCCTCTGAGTAGTGGTGTCTGAAAGGGATCAAAAGTTCCCACAGAGTCAGGGATAACATCTGCAAGTGTGGGTGGAGGAGAGTTCCCTTTTCTTGTGTCAGGAGGTCCACCTTGTAGAGTAACTTGTAGTGACTGCCCTTGGCTAGATTGTGAAGTAGGGGGAACAGTGCTGCCTTGACCTGTAGGGAGTCACTAACAAGATTTTCGGTTTGTCCTTCTTGATTTTCAGGAGGACTTATCTGAATCATTGGGAAGGGGAGGAAGGCATAAAGAAACTTCCCCTCCCAAGAGATGTTGAAAGCGTCTGCTCTCCATGCTAGAGGGTTGTTGGTCTTTGAGCAGAAGGTATGCAAATGCCTGTTCTGGGGGAGGTAAACGGGTCTATTTGTGAAGCACCCCACTTCTAGGAAGACAGTCCTGTCCAGCATCCATTCGTGCTATGGAGAGAATGTTCTGCTTAGGAGATCTGCTTGCTTGTTGTCCTGCAAGGGGATGTAGCTTGCCTGCAGGGACAAGATGTGGGGAGAGGGTAGGTCCCAAATCAGCAGGTAAGTCTGCATAGCTGATGAGCCTTTGTTCCTCCCTGTTTGTTGAGGTACCACATAACAGTGGTGTTGTCGGTCACTATCAGAAGCACCCCTGGGGTGTAAAGATCATTAGAGCTAGGAAGACTGCTGTCATGTCCCTGACATTGATGTGTTTGGCCTGTAGAGAAGGGTGCCATTTTTCTGAACCCTGTAGGATGCCAGTGTCGCACCCCAACATGAATCAGAGGCATCTGTATGTATTATTTGGGTTGGGGAAGGATGTAGTAGTGGAACTCCTGGGTTTAGTTGGGCTTGCTGAATCCACCAGCTGAGTTCTGTCTTTAGACAGGGAAAAAGGGGAATAAAATGTTCTAAGTGATGCAGGTGCTGGGACCAAATGTTTTTGAGGTACCACTGTAGCTTGTGCATGTGCATTCTGGCCATTGGTAGCATAGGGATGGTTGCTGCCATTAAGCCCAGGAGACGAAGGAATTGACTTGCCGTCACCTTCTGGGACTGTAGGATTTCCTTGAAGTGGGAAGTCAGAGACAGTACCTTGTCCTGTGGGAAAAATGCCTTCATTTTGTCCGTTCGGATTCTGCAACCTAGAAAAATCTTGTCCTGGTCTGGGTTCAATGAAGACTTTGGGAGGTTGATGATGAAGCCTAGATTTTGCAGAAGGGACATGGTGAAGTGCAGATGCTTTGAGAGGGTATCTTTTGACTCTGCCAGTATTAGGATGACATCCAGATAGGGGTAAATCTGGATTCCCCGAGTTCTGCAGAAGGCAATGGCTGGGGCTAGGCACTTTGTAAACACTCGTGGAGCAGTGATAAACCAAAGGGCAAAGCAGTAAATTGGAAATGAGTGGAAGGCCCAGAGAAATGCAAGAATCTTCTGTGGGAAGTCCTGATGGGTATGTGTAGGTAGGCCTCTTTTAGGTCCAAGGTGGCCATAAAGGCCTTGGCTGGAATAAGAGGTAGCAGGGTGGGAAGTGACAGTATTTTGAAGGCAGGTACCTGAAGGTGAAGATTTAGAAAAGAGAGGTCTAAGATGGGTCTCCAGGGGCCATCTTTTTTGGGGACCAGGAAAAGACAGGAGTAGAATCCCTTTAATTCCTGTCCTGAGGGGACAGGTTCTATGATATCTAGCTTTAGCAGGTCTGACAAAACCTGTGGAAGGAGATGTAGTTGGTTTGTGGAGGAAAATGGAATGCCTTTCCTGGGTGTTTTTTCTTTCCAGGATAGGAAATATCCTTTTTAGATAAGCCAGAAGGGGAGCCAGTGGGAAAGGCATGCAGAAAGTGGTAGTCACCCATTATTGGGCCCTCCTCTGTCCTGAAAAGGATTGTCTGGGCTGAGGATTTAGTGCATTAGGTCTGGACGTGGTAGGTCTTCTTGTCCCTCTTCTAGATCTGGAAGAGGAAGCACCCATCTGTGGAGGGTTATGCCTTACAAAAGTGGTTTTAGCAGGATAGTCTCTATAATACTTGGGAATAGGGGACACCAGCAGATGTTTAATGTCCTGCAATTCTTTGCTTTTTTCTTGCAGATTCTTGAAGAGGTCTGCAGATTGTTTTCCAAAAAGGAAATTGTGATCCAGGGGGGCGTCCAAGATCTTGGACTTGAAGTCTTCTGGGAGGTTCTGAAGTCTTAGCCAGGAGTATCTTCTGAGGACAGAAGCAGATGCTGCAGAGCGGGCAGATGCTTATGTAGCATCACAGCTGCATCTAATGGAGTGCCTGGCTACTTGCTGAGCCAAGGACAGTTTGGAGGAGATGTCAGCCTTAATGGGGCTGTCAGGAACAGAAGCCAGCATGGTGGAGGCTTGAGACACCAAGTCCAGAGCATACTTAGTCATGTGGATCTGAAAATTAATGGCTCTGAAAGCCAGTGTGGAGGATGTGCATACCTTCTTGCCAATCCTATCCATAGATTTGCTATCTTTAGCCATGAGTAGGAGAGAGGCGGAAGGAAACAGTCTGGATTGCTTATCAGGGGCAGTGGCAATCACAGCTGGGTCTGCCAAAGGTGGTTTACAAAGACTTTTTGCTCCTCCGGTACCTTGTAGAAGCGGTCGTGCGCTTGGGGGCAGGTGGCTGAGAGTCTGAGGCCTTAGAAGCTGAATTAAAGGCATCCAAGTAAGCAGGCAGAACCGGAGGAACAGCAGAAGTGGAGGGGGATTCTACTTGAAGCAGCTCAAAGTACCGCTTTAGGGTGTCAGTCATTTGAGAAGTATCCCATTTGAAATAATCTTTCATCTTAGTGATGGTCTCACCAATGGTAATATCCTCAGGGGGAGAATCCCCGTCAACAGATTCCTCATCAGGAGAATAATACTCCTGGGGAGATGCAATCTGGGAGGTATATGAAATAGAGTCCTCTGAGGAAGAAAAGGAAGAATCATGCTCTTCCTCCCTAACCGGAGAGGTCATGGGTGGGAGGGAAGAGGCTGAGGCAAGCCTAGGGCTGAGTAGAGACAGAGTAGTGGAGGTTGAAGGCCCTAAGGGACATAAAGGCCTGCATGAGAGAGGAAGTGATGGACTGCCAATCTGTTAGGCCTTCTGCAGAGGAGGAGGTATGCTCAGTTTTCTGCTTCTTTTTGGCTGTGGTGGAAGTTGGAACCGGCCTGGAGTCAGGTTTTGAGGCAACCATTTCTGAAGTCTGGATCCCAGTCGGAGGTACCACAGAATCTGGTTCCTCCTCGACATCGATGGTAGTCGGCGTCTGGGTAATCTCCGAAGATGTACTGGTTGTCAGCTGAGCAATGGCTTCCCCAAAGGACATCGTTGAAGTCAACAGATCCGCCAAGTGCTCCTCAACTCCTAGATTGGCAGTTGGCAGGGCATCCGGTAATAAGTGGTAGGGGAGGAAGACCTAGGAATCTTGGCCTTCTTATGCAGAGGTTCAGATGTGGCCTCCGATGCAGGATCCATTCTTAGGGCTAACCACTTAAGGTGCTGGTTTTCTAGGTAGAGGTTTAAAGCAGCCAGATGGCTGCAGAGGGTCTTCAGCACACGATTGACACATGGAGCAGGCGGAATGGTCGTACTCCCGGTCTAAGCAAAAAACACACCTATCATGGGCGCCTTTATGGGATATCTAGTGCCCGCATTGGCATTTTCCCTTTTTACCTGACATCAGCTAAACTGCTACAACAGCCAAGCCTAAGCAATAACAATCGGCTATAAAGGAAAAACAGAAACCCAATGGATTACTTAGCTTGTAGATGTGACGTCGGAGAAGGAGTGATCACACGATGCGTAGGTCATCTACGGCTGAAAAGTTCTGGGGATTGCGCATGCAGACGTCACATTTAAGGCCCCTGGTTTATGGCCTTTCATCTGACGTCCCACACACGCTGCAACAGCCAATTTGAAGCTTTTGTATAGGAGCCGAAGTACGAGTCGCCTGAGGGCAGGAAATCCCACAACTAGAATACTGCAACATAGGAATAGAAAGACATATGGTATTACCAGACCAAATAAAAGTAGTAAATTTGTGAGAAACCTGAAAAAAATTGAGGGAATCAAACCATTATAAATTTGCAAAAGGAAGACGAATGTTACCTTTTGGATCTCCTCTGCCTGCAGTCTAGGTACATTTAAAATTTGCTGGGCCTCTTGCAAACTAATTCCTGAGATACTAGAAGCAGCTGCAGACTTCTCTCCTGCTTGACCCCGGGCTTCTGCCGCTGTGCGACTAGCTGGAGAGCAGAATGATGCAAGTTAGTAAGACACAGCAAATTCAGGAAAAAAGCTATTTCACCTTTCATCGCCTGCACAGTGTGTAGACATGGGTCAACATTTACTTAGTTTTGGTAAAAACACAAGATTAGTTTCAGACAGCAGAAGACACCTGACCATCAGTACTACTGTTCAACACATTTAAATCAGTATATAGGAGTTTGCCAAGAAAATTAGAGCTAGTGCTCACTGCAGTATGTAGTTTGCATAGCTCACCTATACAATTCAGTTCACTTTTCATAGAAACTCAGTATGATACAATAGCCAAGTGATCAAAGTGTGAAAATATTAATATCTAATGAATATGCAAATGTCCTGAAAACAGTAAGAACTAAACATGTGAATGGTAGAAACACCAAACACTGTAAGAAACTTTCCACCAGGTGTTCTCAGTGGAATAACTATACATAAATACTCCCCAGATTTGAAACAATATGAATCTCATACTGGTATTAACAGTTATAAAAAATAAATAAAACCGAAGCAGCCTGCCCGAATAAATCTCTTAAACTTAGTAAATCAAGTAGAAAACTTCAATCTAGGATATGTCGAATTTACAGCTAAACTGCAAATTCAACACATACATCCTGGATTGGATTTTTTACTTAATTTATTAAGTTTAAGAGATTTATTCGAGCAGACTGCTTCGGTTCTATTTGTTTTTTATAACAGTTAACACTAGTATGAGGTTCATATTGTTTCAAATCTGGGGAGTATTTTTGTACAGTTATTCCACTGAGAACACATGGGGGAAAGTTTCTTCCAGTGTTTGTTTTTTTGGGCCAAGTGTGACACTTGGCTTACTGAAACCTTGCGGGACTCTGCGGACTTTGTCTTATTGACAGGAGAAAACAGTGACACACCTGCAAATTTGTCAGCAAAAGAACAAAATTACAAAGAAATGTCACCTGAAAATAGCTCTAAATCACAGATACTCTTTTGTGATAACTCACCAAAAACCCAGGATACCAGTGACTTGAAAGAACTTCTCTTCACAAGTTATTCACAGCAACTCAAGGTCAGCAAGAAGGCTGCAGCACCCTCTAGTGATCAGAGAGAGCATGAGAAAAAGGGGAATAAAATTGTGGCCTGCAACTCAACCATGGCCTCCATAAAACAAAATATACCTGTAGCTCTTGACTTGAGGTAGAAGGGCATGCAGTAGTTACATAGAGAGGCATCAGCACTAGACATACAGTACTTCTGTGTAAAAAGGGAAGTAGAAGCTGAGCATATCTGGACAGTCAGGGGATATGTATAGTCTAGATAAAAATAAATTCAAAGTTCTGGTGAAGTCTCGTTTCTAAGCAAGCAAAGGTGATTAAATGGTATTAAATCTCACAGTTCAAAGATTTTATAAGTATTTAATTGGTATTGTAGACAAAAAAAATGTTTACATTACTGTATTAAAAAGACAAGACATTTTCACTACACCAGATATCACTCTGTTAGCAGCTAACTTGTACGTGCATATGCGCCAGTGAGCTGAAACTGTGAATGCACTCAAGGTGCTGAGATGTTATTACAAGAAGGAACATTTGACTACCAGATACTCATGCCTTCCCTCCAACAAGGAAAGTAAGTCTTGATGCCAAGACAGAACCCTGTGCAGCAAAATGTAGACCACTGACAGGAAGAATTGGGGCCAAATCCAGCATACATGATGTCATTCCACAGTTTGTTCCTCTACATAATTAGTGCCCAGGGAAGGGAGGTCTCCCTAGATAAACAAGTGACCATCATCCCAGCATTCATAGGACGACAACTTCATAGGACACCTAGCCAAGAATTTCACCCATGTTCCCACAAAGTCAGCACCTGTTTTCCCTGTCCTGCACGGACACAGGTGGGATCCCAGGGGTATATTTTCTGTTTCCCATCCAGTTGTAGCATTAAATCTCCAGAGTATTTGTAAGGTTCAGAACATAGTTTTCTGACTTTTGTAGCACTGTACCTGGGCCATACTACTGAGAGCTTACAGGATAAAGGATAGATTTAAATGAGACTTTCTTCCATTAGTAATGAAAGTGTAGGCTGTAGTGGGCAAGAATGAACAAACTCCTAGAAAAGTTTGAAATAAAAGAACTAAAAAAAACATAACAAAACAAAAAAAAACACCACCTATATTATTTCACTTGCTTTATAATAATTGTTTCCTTACAAATGAATGTAATGATTTTTATGTAACTTGGGAGTTTTCTCCACTGGGCTTGGGACCCATTTTCAGTGGAGACCAGGGGAGAAAACTCCAAGTTACATAAAAATCATTACATGAATTTGAAGCTGAAAGCAAGTGAAATATAGGTGTTTTTGTTTTTTTTAGTTCTTTTATTTCAAACTTTTCTAGGAGTTTGTTCATTCTTGCCCACTACAGCATACAATTTCATTACTAACGGAAGAAAGTCTCATTTAAATCTAAGAACTAAAAAACAAACAAAAAAAAAACACCTACATTATTTCACTTGCTTTATAATAATTAATTGTTTCCTTACAAATTCATGTAATGATTTTTATGTAACTTGGAGTTTTCTCCCCTGGCCTCCACTGAAAATGGGTCCCAAGCCCAGTGGACTTTCCCAGTCAATCAATCAATAAAAAAAAAAAAAAATATATATATATATATATATATATATATATATATATATATATATATATATATATATATATATATATATATATAAATAAATAAATAAATAAATAATGTGACACATGCATTACACAATGGCTTCCAATACTATGGGATAAGCTTCCACTTACAATTAGCTTATTTCAAGACTACAGAATTAGCATCACCTTACAACAAGCCAGTTAGAATCTTTCAAAAAAATAAATTTGTATCTATATCTATAAAAAGACGACGAAAATATCAACATGTCATAACAGCAAGCAAGCTTCTTGAAGGCCAGCATGCTGCTTGACAGTTAAACACAAGGCACTAAAAACTGCAAAGTGACTCCATGCAGCTGCACACAATATAAGAGTCATTTATTTTTCATACATTGGAATGCTAAAAATGCAATCATTCATCCATGCCTTTTGTTAAAGTCACTTTCTTCTAGACAGGATTACACAGAAAGCCAGAGACTACCCAGCTAAACAACAGGCATTAAAAGCAAGGAAACTTCTTGGGACTGGACGTCACGCCATCACAAAATGCATAAAAATACACACATTCTTCCCATTTTTTAAATGAATGCTTTTAATTTGTTACAACATAGCACATCTTTATAGTTAAAAGTTTATAATAGACATTACCTGCGAGTTCTTGTCGGAGTGCACGTGTGAAGGCTCTGCCAACCACCTGTGCACCCATTATAATGACCTGTGCCAAGTATTTAGCCTGCAAAAACAGCAAAGCACACATAATTATTCAGCAGAAGCCTCAGGCATAAAGACATTAGAAACCGTAACTAAAATCATGTAAAGAGGACTACACTATTGTGGTATGAAAAATAAAAAAGTGACGTCTGTGGCTACAAACAATAACTGCCAGGTCACATGACAACTTTCCTGCATGAAGCCATGCCAATCAGGACAAGAAAGAACAAGTCTGGGGATACATACAGGATATGATGACAGAAATAAGCAATGCATGACATTAAATGGAAACAGCAGCATGTGGCATGCAAGACATTATGATACAGAATTCTAAACATTAAAGAGTTGTTAAAAATGAAGGATACAGAAGGACAGGGGAATAAACACAAACTTACTGAGCCGGCCAAGTACACATCAGAAGATGGGTGAGAAATATGACATGGACACACTAAGCTTCAGTCAAAGAGAAAGGACAGAGAGGAGTCATAAGAAGTTGGATTGAATAATCATGTTTCAAGTTAGACTGGAGAAAACACTGCTCATGAGAAGGGTGGCAGCAAACTACACAGCGGGGCTTAAGCAAATGGTCGACTGTACAACATCAGAGGGGTTTATAGCTGCATGCAGCAGAGCAAGGAAAGGATAAGATAAGGGTACAGGACAGATGGCTGTCACACACACACACACACACACACACACACACACACACACACACACACACACACACACACACACACACACACACACACACACACACACACACACACACACACACACACACACACCTATTCTCCCACAGACCACATCTTCATATGCTCACATACTTGAGCTTAATAGCAAAGGACATGACAGTGAATAAACAATGGTCAGGAAAGACGAAAGTGATATGGAAAGCTCAACAGAGAAGATAGCCCGAGTCTAACATACACCAGTACTGGTCAAAGGCAGTATATAATGTCTGGCATGGCTATATACTGCAGTAATAAGGTCTATTCTGTGAGCTGCATGTACCAACATCAACTAGAAAGGATTAGTGTAATGTTATTTATGTGCCAGCAAGGACTTCTGATATGGACTGGAATGTCTGCCATGTGCCAGTGAAGTCTTGGTTAAATTTCTAAAATGCACCAAGATAAACCAGAAGAAATGCATAATGATTGGTAAATTTCAAAATAGTCAAAACAGGCAGTCAATCTATGGTACATACTAATCAACTACAGTTAGGGTAGACGGGACATATGTTTAGAAGGAAACAAAATGATTTCATATTGTAATTTCCTAACCAGAGAACACAAAGTGATAACAAGGGTAGTTCCATTTGTTTACTGGACAATAAAGTTTCTTATCTACTCCAAAACAACCATGGCAGTACCAAATACTCTAACATGAGCACACTAATCCCATCAAGATATTCTCCTACTCAGTAAAAAGTGCGATAACCAAAGAGCAGCAAAACAAATAAATGAAAGGTTTAACACTTGACAGCTAATCATGGGCAATAAGAAGTTATGTTCTTACCATAACGTTCCATGTGAATTGTTCATCTCGCCTTTGTTCTTACACACAGGTTCGGAGCTGATCCTCGGCTCCGAGTCGGCCGCATCACTAGCTCCGCATCTTCGAGAAAGCTTGAGGCACAGTAATATCCCATGATCCTCAGGTGCTAACCCTCAGATCTAGTTTGCTATACCAGAAGAATCCCTTTAGAACTGTGTCTTGAACACTTATAAACAGATACTACACACTGTCTGGAACCCTGCCCTCAAACAGAGGAGAAAAGATGCCATTACTAATGTACAATAATAAGCTGAATGCTAACAATATCTAGAAAAGACTGAAAAGGAATTCAGTCTAACCCGTTCTCCCAGACCGCAGGACAGGGGATGGAGGGGGGGAATGCAAGAACAAAGGCGAGATGAACAATTCACATGGAACGTTATGGTAAGACATAACTTCTTAATGTGAAATTGTTCAATCTCGTCTATTGTTCTTACACATGGGTAGCGTCCCTAGCTCCTTTTTCCTGGGTGGCTCAAGGGAGAACATTCCTGAGTACAGTGGAACCAAACGTCGCCCTGTCCCTGGAGCTTTTGTCTAATTTATAGTGGGCGATAAAGGTATGTGGTTATGCCCAAGTTGCCGCTGCACCAATGGTATCTAAAGGCAAATGAGCGGTATGGGCTGAAGAGGTAGCGATTGCCCTTGTAGAATGAGCTCTGGGTTTGAAAGGGAGTTGCTGTTTCGATTCAGCATATACAAAATTTATGCAATCTGAGAGCCATTTGGATAAGGTAACCTTCGTTACTGCCTGTCCTTTCCTTTGGTCAGCATATGAGACAAATAGTTGGTCTGACTTTCTGTACTCTTTTGTCCTATGCAAGTAAAATCTCAGTTGCCTGTGAACGTCCAATTTGTGCAATGTGATTTCTAACTTATTGGAATGTTTTTTAAAGAAGGTAGGTAGTTCGATAGACTGCTTGGTGTTTTGAATCGAACAAACCTTCGGAAGGAAGGACGGATTGGTGCGCAAGGTTACTCTATCTGGATGAAAAATCATGTACGGGGGTCGGATAGATAGAGCCTGCAACTCTGAAACTCTCCTGGCGGAAGTGATGGCAACCAGAAAAAGTGTTTTCCACGACAGAAATTTTAATGGAGTTGTGGCTGCTGGTTCAAATGGGGGCAACATGAGTTGTGACAGCAGGAGATTAAGATTCCAAGGGGCTACTGGATTACGAAAGGGGGGACGGAGGTGAAAGGTACCTTTCATGAAGGCTTTACAAAGCTTGTGGGACATAAGAGAACCATCTTCGCAGCCAATATGAAAATTGGATATGGCCGCCAGTTGAACCCTTATCGTGGACGTTGATGCTCCTTCTTGAAAAAGTGTGGTAAGAAAATCTAATATCTTGTGTACTGGAGCCCCGAATGGATCTATACCTTGTTTGGAGGCCCAGTGCGCAAAACAATTCCATTTGCTGTTGTACAATTTCCTTGTAGATGGTTTGTGAGAAGATACAATAATTTGTTGTACTACAGGGGATAGTAACTCCGACCTGGCTAAGATGGGAAGCGGAGCAGCCAAGCTGTCAGTTTGAGGGACTTGAGGAAGGTGCGAGGAACTCCCGACGAATGTGTCAACAGGTCTGGCTCCGGGTCCAGCATCCATGGTTCCTTCACTTGATGAGATTGAAGGAAGGGAAACCAGATTTGTTGAGGCCAGAATGGGGCTATCAGTATTATGGTCCTGTCCAGACGTTTGGCTTTCTGCAAGAATCTGGGAATTAGTGGAACAGGAGGAAAAGTGTAAACCGGGGGCCAATCATGTACCAGTGCATCCCTGGGGACACCCCCCGGAGGGGGTAACATGGCAAAGTAGTTTCTGCATTTGGCATTCAATGGGGATGCAAACAGGTCGCAACAAGGCTGGCCCCATCTGCGGAAGATCTCTTCCGCCACTTGAGGTTTGAGGGACCACTCGTGAGGGAACAGGATGGCTCTGCTCAACCTGTCCGCGATTACGTTTGAAGTCCCCAGGATGTGCGTTGCTATCAGAAAGCGTCCAGTGGACTTTGCCCATTGCCAAATTCTGAGTGCCTCTCTGCATAATGGGTAAGATCTGGTTCCCCCTTGCTTGTTTATGTACCAGACCACTGACATGTTGTCTGTCTGAACTATCACTGTTCCCTGAGGTAAGGACTTGTAAAAGTTTGTCCCTGAAAAAATCCCCCCCACCCTATCAGGGAAGCGTCCGTGGTTAGAGTTGCTACCGGACTGGGTAACACAAATGGTCGTCGTAGTGTTAGATCTTGACTGTGTATCCACCACAAGAGATCTTTCTTGCAAAAATTTGTGATCAAGATTTCGTGAGACAGTGGAAGTTGTCGATACGACCACTAGGCGAATAACATCCTTTGAAAAATCGTCATATGCATCCTGCCTAAGGGAACTACAATAAGGGAGGCTGCCATCAAGCCTAGTACTCTTAACATTTGTCGTGCAGGGACTCTCTTGCTCTGGACAAGGACCGAAATTTGATGTCTGAGGTCTGACACTCTTGGTGGGGGGAGAGTAACTTGAGCCAGGGAGGTGTCTAGCTGTGCTCCTATAAATAAGATACGCTGTGACGGCGATAAGACAGACTTTCCAAAATTCACCATTATGCCTAGCGAAGAGCAGAGACTGATGGTGTAATCCCTGGCTTGTAGAAGACGATACTCGTGGTGTAATCCCTGGCTTGTAGAAGACGATACTCGGTGGTGGCGGATAGGAGCCAGTCGTCCAGATAAGGAAACACCCAGAATCCCCTTAGTCTCAAATGAGATGCTACTACTGCCATGCATTTGGTGAACATCCTGGGGGCTGAGGTGAGACCAAAGGGCAAAGCGCGAAACTGGAAATGACTGGCTCCCAGCCAGAAGTGCAGATGATCTCTGGACGCCTTGGCCATCTTGATATGGTAGTACGTGTCTTTGAGATCTATAGAGCACATGGAGTCGCCCTTCTGCAGAAAGGGAAGGATTGACTGTAGCGTGACCATCCGGAACTTTTCCTTTTTCACGAAGGTATTTAATTTGCTGAGGTCCAAAATTGGCCTCCAGTCCCCTGTTTTCTTTGGAACTAAAAAGAACCTTGAGTAAGTTCTGGATCCTATTTGGTCCGCCGGGACTGGTTGGATGACTGTTTTTGAGCAACCTTTCTATCTCTACGGTTGCCTGGTCTCGCAGACTGGGTGGAACGTCTGGGAGCTTTTTGGAGTTGGGTGGCATTTTGATGAAGGGAATGTTGTAGCCTCTGGTAACTATGCTTTTTACCCAGGAATCTGATGTAAGATTTAGCCAGGCCTCTGGGTATAAAGCCAAGCGACCCCCGACTGCCTCCAGAGTAGGACAGTCGGGCCTGCACTCAGGAGTGCTGGAAGGGCTTCCCAGAGAAAGTCTCTCTGTCGCCCTGATTTTGCAGACCCCCTCTGCCGGCTGGGCAGCGTCTTCCATTTCTTCCCCCTCCTCTGCCTCTGGAGGGGGCATCACTTTGGGTGTGCTGAAAAGATCCCAGAGTCTTTTGGAACCACATTTTTCCTCCTCTTTGCCCTTTAGGGTAGGGTCTAGATGGGATGGAAAAACGGACCCCTACGGCAGACAGGGTCTTCCCTTCTTGTTCACACCTCGTGAGAGTCTCCTTTACTTTGGGCCCAAACAAGGAGGCACCATCAAAGGGGGCATTGGCAAAGGAAGACTTAAAGGCTTCCGCAAAGGAGCATAAGCACAACCAGGATTGCCTCCTCAGGGCGATCGCTAAAGCTGCCGCTCTACTCGACCCTTCGGCTGCGTATGAAGTCAGCCTCGTGGACGAGTTCACTATGGAGTTTAGGGTGTTAAGTTGCGCTGTCACTTTCTCGGAGACAGCAGCATCTGTGTTTCCCTGGAGAGTATCTCCCAGTTCCTTAATGAGATCTCTCTGTAAACGCGTGAAATGCGTAAGGTAGTTGAGCGATCGGATGGAAAAAGTCGCCGAACTAAATATGTGCTTCCCATATCTGTCCATCGTCCTAGAATCCTTATTAGGAGGATGGACAGAGGAAGATGCTTCAGACAACTCTTTCTTAGTGGCTGCCGCCACCACCATAGTATCCACGGGAACCCCTTTTGTAAGATAAGATTTGTCCTGGGGGGCCATCATGTATTTATTTGGCTTACGAGGAACTGGTTCCACTGTATCGGGCATTTCCCAAGCCCTCCGGGCTATTAGATCCATGAGATCGTCAAATGGCGGAGTCACCCAGGAGGTAGAAGGTTGAGTCCCAAATGCCTTCAGCAAGACCGATTCATCCACAGAAGGGGTAAGGGTTTGCATCCACAGAAGGGGTAAGGGTTTGCCAGTCTCCCCTTTGTTTCAGGATTTCCAAAATGTCTGCAAACGAGACATCCTCAGAGGGGTACCGTGGGGACCCTTCTGTTTCATCTAAATCGGTGTCAGATGTGAGAGATTCCTGGGGGGAATCTATGTGCCTCCTCTTGCACAATCGTTTCCTCAGAACATCCTCAGCGGGAGCTTCTGGGGATGCATCGGAGGAACCAGAGTCGCCCTGTGGGGACTTCTGAGGCATTGGGTCTCGACGCTTGGTAGGGGCCGAAGGCACAGAAGCAGAACGCGGACCTTTTTGGGAAGGAGAAGAAGATACTGATGAAGTACGTGTCTGATGAGACCAGACCTTCCTCATGATGTCAAAGGCACCGGTGCTCCGACCTGAAGATCCGACCCGAACAAGGTGGTCGTTTCTCCGGAATCGCAACCACGGGCTCCGACACCAAGGACGGATCCGAACTGATCTGAGCGGAGGCACCGAGGGGAAGAGTCGGAACCGATATCTCGGTTCGACTGCCCCCCCCCGGAACCTAGGAAAGATCTTCGGCTCCGAGACTCTCCGGCTGGTTCCGAAGGAGTCGGGGTCAATGGAGCCGATAGCACTACTGGAGGCTTTGGCACTGAGGGCTCTACAATCATCGGTTCTTCGATTCCTAGCTCCGATGACTCGACGGGTCACGGAGGAGGAAATGTTGAGGGAACAGTGTTGAGGGAACAGGAATAGTCTCGAGTTTCGAAACCAGCTGGGACGAAACCTCAATTAGTTTGGACAAAGCCGAGTTCTCTATAAGCTTCTGTACCACTCGGTCCACATCGGAGTCGGAAAAGGGCCCCGAAGAACAGGTCGAAGGGATCGAAGCAGTCACCGAGCGATGGATAGAAGATGGTGGTACCTCTGACACCAGCTCCAAGACCTGAGCCTCAGTCAGAGATAAACGCTCGACACCTGGCACCGAGGTCGTAGGAGCCGGCTTCCGAATCTGAAAAGAGGTGCTCGGAGCCGATGACTTGGGCTCTGACACTCTTGAAGACTTCGACCCCTTCGAAGACTTGGATACCTGTTCAGCCTTGTCCAGGGCCTCTTGAAAATCGGGTTTAAGCAACCCTCGGTCAACCAACTTCCTGCGTCTTTCCAGCATGACCCTCCCACTAAAGGAATGATGGAACAGTCTTCCTGCAAGTGGAGAGGGCCAAGACAGACGCAGGATGAGTGGTTCTCAGTAATGGACATCTTCTGTCCGCACTGACACCTTTTAAAGCCAGATTTGGCTTTCTCTGACATTTTGAAAAAGTCCAAAAAACACAGCACACTTAAAAAATACACTATATAACTCTAAGTGTAACAATTTTAAAAGTTTGGAATAATTATAATAATCAACAGTTTAATTCTAACCTACTATATATATAAAAATCCAAAACACACAGCACACTATGATATATATATATATATATATATATATATATATATATATATATATATATATATATATATATATATATATATTGAAGAAAGAGAGAGAGTTAAGGCAAAAATTATTTAAAGTACTGTCAATCCTGACAGAAAAAACCCGTAGGCCTTAACTAGAAAAAATTAAACTAACTAATCTAGTCAAAATACCGTCACAAATAACACCCCTATACTATATTATTTATTTAAACACTAAGAAATAACTGTAAGTCTATAAAAAAGAGAAATATATATTAAGAATATAGAAAAAATATACTGGCCCGAGCCTCTCATATGCGATCTGCTGCTAGCGGCAAACTAGATCTGAGGGTTAGCACCCGAGGATCATGGGATATTACTGTGCCTCGAGCTTTCTCGAAGATGCGGAGCTAGTGATGCGGCCGACTCGGAGCCGAGGATCGGCTCCGAACCCGTGTGTAAGAACAAACGGCAAGATTGAACAATTTCACATTGTACACATTTAGTCTACAAGACCCAAATGATGAGTTAAAACAGTTCCGAATGTTCCATTTAAATAAAAAGTCCAATATCAACACTACACAAAGGCATTCACTTTACTGGAATCAACAATACAATTAATTTGCAGATTTGTAGCCACGGCTGTTACAAACTTACAATGGTAAAAGATATGCTAAGCAAAAGTTATAAAAAAGGTAGCAGATTCATCAAATTATGTGCAGTAGCCTGGTAGCAGATGGGCCTTTCTTTGATAACACTGGCAGGCCTACAATTTAGTAATTCAGATTTTCTGTTACTGTATACAAGTTAGCTCCCAGACTGAAAGTCAAGTTTAAACTATCTTACCATAGATGAGTGTGTCAAACAGGCAGCTGGTCAGGATTCAAGTGATCATACCCAATTTATCAAGTCCAGACTACTCAAAAACCTGAAAGTAAAAAATACTATCTGTTCAAAAAAGGCAAACTGCAAACACAGAACTCCTCAAAGCACTACGGGGAAATCAAACATTTTGCCTCTGTTATGTGTTTCATGGTCACAAAAAGGACAAAAATAAACTCTAACAGTATTTTTGCAAGGGGACAAGCCTTCTGTGCCCACAACACCCTTGCATCTGTAAATACACTACCTCTAGGATTGCCAAAAAATACTCTGGTGCAGAGTAGATCAACAACACAGCTAGCAGGACTCCACACCGAAAAAATATTAAGTGGTTGATGTACTTTGGATTGAAGCATTAGCCTGTGGATTCTGTGATTATTTTAATAAAAGGATTTAATAAATGTGGCTTCTAGTGGTCCCTTTGTGGTGCTGATCTACTGTGCATGGAGTGTTTTTTTTCTCATCAGCCCGGTTGGTGCACTGGTGTTGACAAGTTTGGCAATGCTAGGATTGCAAAATGGAGGGAAAGAAGGGAGAACTCCCTACCACCACTGAACTTCAGTCCTGCTACATTGAAGTATACAGTCAGTGTAGCACTGACTTGATAAAACGACTGAATGGGTGCGGACTGCACACACAATGTGAGACAATAAGCACAGTAGTGGCACAAGTTTATAAACACACAGGTTTATTAATCCGCAGTTGAAGAAAATTACAAATTCACGCATATTCCAAGGCCACAGAAAACATGACCATTCCTGCCTTACCAGTATTCTCTATTAGGAAGCACATCCTTCCTGCAGGATGGCCATACCGGTCAATCCTAAAATAAATTTGTGGATCCCCACCCAGTCTTCTAATTTATAGTTAAAGGAAGCCAGTGAGTTGCATTCCTCAGCATGTGTGGGAAGTTTATTCCAAAGGTTTGGGAGGTTTGAGTTATAAACCTATCCATCCAATGCGTTTTACTTACCTGTTGAAGATTTACATCTCTGGTTCTAGTACTGGTGGAAATACTTGACTTGTGGAGAAACAAAGCCCAGGACAATTAGGTCTGTAATTGTGTGGCAGTAAGTGAAATGGTGATCTCCCTTAAAAGTTTATTAGACATTGACTAAAATGATAGAGCTTCTAGCCTCTGTTGGAAGTTCAGGGACTTCCAATTATCTTTTTGGTTAGGAACCTTGTGGACTAATTGTTTGTTGCATTTAGTGAGATAAATCTCAAAGAGTTTTTTAAAAATCGATACACGGCCTGATCAACACTAAATATAATGGAGGGATTACTTCTTTAGACCTTGATGATAAACCTTTGGCAATTGGGTGGGCTAAATAACAGGACTGCCTAATAACCATTGTTACACCATAATCAAAAGGTAGGGAGTTATCAACTGAAGTAACTCAGTCCCTAGCCCCATTTTCGTTTTGTAGAAGTGCGTTGTCTAGACAGTAGGATGAGAGGATGGGTTGTTGACCAAAAGTGATGATACTACATGTTTCGGCATTTAGTTTGAGCCTATTTTTGGGATACCAGGAGTTTACTAAGGCAGTTCATTCTAGAGGGTTTGGATGTCAAAGAATGGCTTAGCATTAACTCCCAGTTTGCAACTGTCTGCAAACTTTCTTGCCCAGACATCTTGCACAGTACTTATGCCTACAAAATAGTACCATTACACCAAGCTTTACAGTCCATCTCAGCAGTCCAAACAGTCTCTCCACTCGCATGCTGCTCCTCTAGTAAACAAAGCTGTAGGCCCTGCCAGGACATCATTTCAGCTTCAGGCGACATAAAAAAAAAAAATTCAACCCTGACTGAGCTATTGAACTCCACTAATCATGGACCTTCGAGCAAAGCACCTGTTTTACAACACACAAACCCCAATTGAAGAACCTACTTCCTGTTTTTTGCTGAAAAGGCAACATCTTCTTACACAACACAAGGCAAGCAATTAGTGTCTCATTATCCAATGCAGCTGATTACCTGAATGAATTATTGCGAGAACTCTTAGCAAGCACAAGTCCCTTTAGCCATTTTTAAAAGCACATTTTAGCCATTTACTTACAAAACACACACTGTTAAATGTATAAATCAACCTTTTCCATTCCCAAGATTATATATATATATATATATATATATATATATATATATATATATATATACACATACATACATACATACATACATGTACTCACACACATACACAATACTGATTTTATTCACAATGATCGCACATTGGTCGAACCCAAAACTATTTAATGATCAAACGATTTTAATACGAGATCATTCCCAACACCGTTTCAACACCTAAAACTTTCATAAATATAAAAAAATACAACATAAAACACACAGCAGAAAATAATGAAACATGTATGCTATATTTCAAACTCCACTATCATAATCTGTATAAAAAAAAAAAAAAAATTCACCAACTTCACGACTTCAAAACATCCACAAATGTCCACCAAGTCAATCATTCAAATAATCAACAAAAATATATCTTCAGGTCATGGCTGGGTATCTAAATGTTCAAATTGAAAAAATGGCAACAGAGTGTAGAAAACTCTCAAACCTTTAATGAAAGCAACAAAAATAGTATTACAAAGCGCTTTTCATCTAGCTCAATGACAGGCAATTCCAATTGCAATAAAGTGATATTGAAATGCTAAATCACATGACTTATACACATAATTAGTATGTAATTGTACCACTTATTTCATTAATCAACTTAAAAATACCAGTGTCACAAAATACAAACTGTTAAAAGTATATAAATATATAAAATAATTCTCCCTCAACAAAACCAAATTCTTCCTACAGTCAGAATATTTTGAATAACTAATTCACTCACATTATACAAAGTAACCATCACATTAAAACAAGTAACTAACTTGTATAAATGAAAATATTCATAAAAATACTACTAAATTGCAATATCCAACTATGCCGTTTTAAACCATCACCATAATTTTTAAAAACTGTTAAGACTGTATCATATAAAAACAGGAATAATAATTTGATAAACTTAATTTGCACCACATAACTACAGTTAAAGTAAAACATTTTATCTCCACATACTTTTTAACCACAAGTATGGTAAAATAGTACAAGCTTCATTTAAACCTGGATGTTGATGGGCATTCAAATGGAGTTGCCATAACTCCAATTGTGCCAAAAATAGTGAAGCAGGTCCACTATTATCATCTTGTTTTATTTGATCAATAATCAAAAACTTAAACCTGTGATGTGGTGCTGTAGAAATGTGTCTAGCCAGTGCGTTCTCTGTCCTTCCCTTCCTGATAGCGTACAAGTGTTCATAAATTCTCTCTTTTTACGGTCGGTTTTCCTGACATAGAAAGCAGAGCAGAGAATGCACTGTGCAAGATATACCACCATTTTACTACTACAATTGTACCTACCCTTAATTAAATACCTGTAGTTATTAACAATAAAATACTGGCCTGTTGCTACAGGTTCTACAGTGGTCATAACTTTCACATTTAAACATTCCTGGTGTTCTAGTAGTCCTAAACTAATGGGGTCTCTACTAAATTTTTCAAGTTTCTACCCTTCTTAAATGTGAAAGTTGGTTTAAAACCTATTTTCTGAACAATATCAAATTCATTTTTCAAAATGTTCCAATTTTTATAAATAATTTTCTTAATAGCTACTGCATCTACACTGAAAGTCAATGTAAAACTAGTGTTGTAGGGTTCAAGTATTTTTTGAGTTATTGTACGGTTGACTCTACTTAAATCTTCACCATCGTACGTTGATACCACATTTTCAGTATTTACATTACTGTTTCTTTCCATTTTATTTAAAATGGGTTACTAGAACCCTATTTGACGTTTAGTGGATACCTCTGACACCAGTTCATTAATAAGCTCTATAGGGTAACCTCTTTGTACAAAAAAAAAGCGCTTTGTAATACTATTTTTGTTGTTTTCATTAAAGGTTTGAGAGTTTTCTACACTCGGTTGCCGTTTTTTCAGTTTATATAGCTTGGATTACAGCAATGTGTGATTTTATCTAAATGTTTAAACAAAATGACTACACCCATATTAAATTTATTTTACATGTGTTCAATATATGTTTTATACACACACACAGATATGCATAGGTTGAATAAACTGAAATGGTTGACCACTCTGAGTGCTTGTTGCTTATTTCTGTCTTACATGTGGTTAAGTGCCAACGTAACAGGTCATTTCTTTTTTTCTCAGTTTTTTTTATTTTTCAAATATAGTTGAATAAATTCCATAATATTTGTACACAAGATCTTAAATAACTACATGCACTATTCACATCAGCCTGACACTATAACAGCGCGCAATATATACAATTACTTATAGGTATAACAATCCCGTTATCAGAGTGTATCTGTTCAGTTATTGTAAAGTATCAATAAGAGTTTCCATGGATTGTTAATAAATGGCTTAGGATGAATCCTTAATTCTTTAATTTTAATTTCCAACAATGCTATGGCCTTCAGTAGGCTGTAGAAGTCTTTCAAAGTTGATATTGTATTTGTATTTCATCATCTTGTTTTACACTTCCTTGAGATTGCAAGTATCGTCCATACTAGATACATATTTGACTCATTCAAATGAAGACCTTTGTACACATTTAATAATACTAGAGCTTTAGACAAGTTAAACAATTCATTAAATAAAGCTTATAAAAAGTTTTTAATTCCATTCTAAAATGGCTTAATTTTAACATAGTCAAACAAAGTGTGATTACAATCTGCATTGTGCATTTGCTCACACCTCCAACATATTCCCTTTGTGGAAGAATTCATTTTAGTAATTCTATCTGTAGTTAAGAATGCTCTTTGCAAGCATTTCCAATTAAAAACTTTCCAGTATTGTGTAAAGGATGCATGTTTTATTGATAATAAAATATTTGATTTAATTTCTTCAGTTAGCTGTAATGAGTGTCCTTTTGTTATACAATTCCAATATAAGGATTTGCGTGTTGTGTTATAATTTATCAATATCTTGTAAAATTTTGAAATACTATTTCCCATGTCATAATCATTACATATGATTTCATATAGGTATCTCATAAGTTTGAGTATTTTTTTAATTGAGAATTACTAATTATTCTGCATAAATCTTGCGAATACGTCAGAATGCTCGTTAGCCAAACTTGTTCTGGAATTTTGTATGTTGTTTCTATGGTTTGTATATCCAGGACTTTTAGTTCTTTGATACATTAAAACCAACAAACAAATCCTTTCTTTTCCCAGGAATTAATTACTTCTCTGTATATTTTATGTGGCTAGCTCTTTGTAACTACGAATTGTGTTAAAAGATCAAACCAGATTTTTTGATAATTTTCCTAAATGAGTCAATGTAATACTTAATCATACGGGTTTTAGTAGGCTTAATTATGTTATATACTAATACATATGTGCCATGGCAAATTGTTTTTAGCTGTTATTTGAAATTTTTTTGTAAATCAAATTCATTTATTGATATTACAGTTCGTAATTCTTTCCAATTTGCAGAATATCTGACTGTTTTAGATATTGATGCTTTTATAATATATTTCTATATCACGAAAATTTAATCCTCCCCGTTTCCATGGTCTGATATGATGTATTAAAGCTATTCTGTTTCGTTTGGGAAACCATAAAAATTGCATTAGGCATCAGTTTATTTTTGAGTATATTCCTTTCTGGTAACAGTTGTATTGCCAAAGCCATATATAGAATCTTGGGTAGTAAAACCATTTTTATTAACTGTAGTCGGTCTTAAAATGTTATTATTTGGTTCCACTTTTCCACAGAGATTTTTAATTGTATTGATAATATTATTGTAGTTTTTTTAGACTAATTCATTATTATCCCTGCATAACTCAATTCCTAGATATTTTAAGGTAGATTCTTGTTTCCTATAATGTGATTCACCTTCGCCTGCAATTCTTTTTTTATTTAAAAATAACAATTTTGATTTATTGAAATGGAGTCCTGAAGTCCTGTAAAATGTTTCAGTTAAAATATCTAATTCTTCTAATGCCTCTTTTGTATTAAATAATGTTAATATGTCATCAGCAAAAAGCATTACTTTAGAATTGTATTGTTCATAAACATCTACTCCTTTGATTTTTGCATTGTTACATACTGAATCTGCCAATATTTCAACAGCCAAAGCAAACAGAATCGGTGACATGGGACATCCTTGTTTAGTACCCTTTGTTATATGTATAGATTCAGAGGTGAAAAGGACCTAGCTTAACAAACGCTAAATTATTTGTATATATATTCTTTAATAGAGGAATAAAAGGAGGACATTCAAACACCACCAGAAGTTTGAATAAGTAGTCCCAATTTAGGAAATCAAAGGCTTTCTCTATATCCAAGCCAGTTATGAGTGTTAACCACAAAAGGAGGGGGAGTATCCATATTCATCAAAGATACCCACACCTCCAGGTTAGTGGCAATGCACGAAGCATCGGAGACCATCCAGGTGCAACTAACCATAGGCAAAACTGCCCTACAGTTTGTAGCATGCTACAGACCATCCTCTCAAACTCAGGAACCCCACTCAGCCTTCCTGAAGACACTGGAGAGTATGAATGTCTCTCCAAATACCATCATATTGGGAGACTTCAACTACCCAAACATAGACTGGGAACATTACTCAAGCCCCAACACCCTAGCCCAAAGGTTCCTAAAATTCATAAACTCAAATGCGATGGAACAACTAGTCACCACTCCCACAAGAGGAGATAATATACTAGACCTGATCATCACAGACATGGGGACAAAATGCTCCACACTGGAAGTATACCCCTCATTGGTGAGATCACACCATAAATTAATCTCACTGGAAATCCACATCCCGCCCCCACCCCCTGCACAAAAGACCACAGTGAAGAACTTCTCAAAAGCTGACTTTACACTTCTTAAGACTGAAGTGGTATCCTTCAAGGCCCCTGGGCCAATGGAAACCACAACCCACACTACTGAATCCTTTATAAATGCCTTCTACGGGCACCTTCAAGAATGCATGGATCATGCAATCCCTAATAAAACCAAGACCCATTCCCCCAAAGGCAGGCGCCCTGTCTGGTGGACCCCAGCCACTAACAAACTTTACAACAGGAGGAGGAAGCTACTACATGACAGAGGAAAATCCCTAAAAGGGAAGGCATCTCTGATCAGTACTAGCAAAAAACTACAATCACTCATAAAATCATCCAAGGCCAACTTTGAGAGAAAAATCGCAAAATACACAAAAGACAATCACAAAGCCTTCTTTAGCTATGTTAGAAACCTGGGTGGAAACTCCCAGATATACTCAGAGTTAGTCCAAAATGACACAAAATACACTGAACCCACAGACATTGCCAACATTCTGGCAGACAGGTTCAGTGCAAATTTCTCCGCCCCCTCCCCCCCAAAAGGAGAAATATCTATCCCAGCAGAGTGTAGCCTCCCTAACATCTCAGATGCCCAGGTGAGAGCCGCCCTCACCAAAGCTAAAAACACAGCATCAATGGGACCGGACGGTGTCCCGGGCTGCGTGTTACATAAACTCCAAGAGGAACTAAACCCGCACATAAGGCTGCTGTTTAATCTTAGCCTTACTACAGGATACGTACCCAAAGAGTGGAGTACAGCAACAGTGGTCCCACTCCACAAAGGCGGTGCTTCTACGGACCCTGGAAATTACCGCCCCATAAGCTTGACGAGCCTGGTCTGCAAAGCTATGGAAAGGATCATTATGGAACTCAAACAAAGACATTGGATCCTACCCAATTTGGCTTTGTCAAGGGCAGATCCTGCCTTTTGAACTTGGTCGACATTTTTGAAAGTCACTAAGGCCATTGATGAGGGTAGGGCAGTTCACACAGCCTACCTTGACCTTGCAAAAGCCTTCGACACAATACTCCACTCAGGCATCATAGACAAACTCACCAGCTTAAATGTAAACCCATATGTCACAAGATGGGTTGCAAACTGGCTCAAGGACAGAACCCACAAGGTCAGAATTGCTGGAGCCATGTTAGACTCTAAGCCAGCCACAAGTGGTGTCCCACAGGGCTCAGTCTTGGGACCCCTCTTGTTCGGCATTTATTTTTCCGAGGTGCAAGCAAACATAGGAGGATTGTGGCTGACAAAGTTCGCAGATGACTGCAAACTGGGAGCCATAACTGATACTCCAGCAGACACAAGAATCCTTTAGAGAGGCCTCATATTAACGGATAATTGGTACCAGAGCCATGGCCTTAAACTGAATGCCAAAAAATGTATAGTCATACCCTTTGGGAAAAACAAGGTACCCACAAATTACCACATAGGTGGTAATCCATTAAGTACGGAAGAGGTAATCAGGGGCCTAGGAACCCAAGTTGACAGTAACCTCTCATTTGACACTCACATTGCCAAGGTGGTTAGGAAGACCTTCTATATTGCCCACCTTATCATGAAGGGATTCACATCTAGATCGAGAGGTCATTGTGCCCCTGTACTCTTCAGGCCCATGATCGAGTACTATGCCCCATTTGGGATGTATCTTACCCGACACCTGCAGCAGTTGGAAAGACCCCAAAAGTTCCTCACCAAGAGGATAAAGGGTCTCAAACATATGTCATATGCTGCCCGGCTGAAGAAACTCCAGCTCTATTCAGTCGCTTACCGCCTACTCAGAGGTGATCTATGCCTGACGTACAAGGTCATGTCCAATCCGGAATTAATGGACATGCTCCACCTCAGAAAATCCAAATCCATCAGAGCCACGAGAGCAAGAGATTTGAACCTCAACACAGAAATAAATAGGACGTGCTGGAGGGACAGATTCATAACCCAGAGGCTCCCTACACTCTGGAACAGAATCCCAGTCCATGTTAGGCACAGCCCCTCACTAACTCTCTTCAAGAGAAATCTTGACAAGTGGATGGGAGATCGTAGGTTTACCCCGGGGGTCATCTCTGTGTCACTACTAGACAGAGGCACAGTAAACTAAACCCTAAATGGGCATAGTATTCTCATCCCAAGGGGTGGCGAAAGCCACACACACTCTGGCTAGGCTTATAAATGCCCTAGGGCAGATAGCCTAGTACGAACCTATGAACATAATCTATAAGAGAAATGATCCTTTTAATACTGCCATGTGTCTTAGGATGTAAATCCAGTATGATCATTATTTATTGTTTTGAATAGTGGTATTATTCTGTTAGTTAATACTGTTATTAAATATCTTATAGCCATTATTTAATAATGATATAGGGCTATACGACATATAGAGGTTTGGGGATTTGTTTTCCTTTATGACTGGTCTGATTAAGGAAGGTCTCCAAGAGAGTGGTATTACAGCTTGTGACTGAATTTCTAATAGAGTTTTATGGAAGAGGGATAGTATCTTTGAAGGAAAACGTTTATATATTACTATAATTATGCCACCTATACCTGGAGCTTTATTATTTTTCCCTCTTTTATTGTATCTATAATTTGTTTGTAGGATATGGGTGCTTGCAGCTCTAGCTTTATAAAAAAAATGCCAGAAAAAAATAATCAGAATATTTTTCA
The DNA here is from genome assembly GCF_019279795.1 of Protopterus annectens. Classification (NCBI taxonomy): domain Eukaryota; kingdom Metazoa; phylum Chordata; order Ceratodontiformes; family Protopteridae; genus Protopterus; species Protopterus annectens. Next base: position 278,627,220 of record NC_056746.1, read on the forward strand.
CCTAGAGTTAATTGATTGATATGTTTATTTTCTTTTTGGAAATGTTTCATATAGTGATTTCTATACGCATCAAGAATCTCACCTATATCCAAGACATTTTCCCTTTCTTTTCATGGAAGATACTTTTAATGTTATTAGCTTTTGAATAAATTTTGATTCTTGTGGATAAATTATGTAGATATTTGGGAGAAGTGGCCAAGGTATTAATTTTTATAGTTTTTTAAAGCTAAACTAGTTTTGTGTGTTAGAATTCTGTGGTATTTATTGTTTAATATGTCTACTTTGTTTTTCATCTCCAAATGACTTTGATTTTTTTCAGCGTTTACTGACAAAAATTTGGATTGTAGAGCTAATAATTCAGAATCCCATTCGCTGATTTTTTTTATACCAAGTTAGGGTTTTACCGTATATGTAAGCTTTTAACGAGTCCCATATTATTTTATTTATGTCTGTGGTGTAATTAATGTCTAAGAAGAACTGTAATTCAGATAATAACCAGGGTTTGAACTCTTTTAATTTTAGTTATATATGCTGGAATTCTGGAGTTAAAGATTAATGGTTTGTACCCATTTTGAAGTTTTAGTATCAAAGAATTGTGGTCTGAAAAGGGGCAGGGAGTGATTGAGAAATTAATGATTTTAGAGTGTAAGTTATGGGCAGCAAATATTTTATCTATTCTAGTTTGGGTACCAAATCTGTGATCTTGTCGGGAAAACAAAGATTTATCTTCTTTGAATTTGAAATTATCTACAAGATGAATGATTCTATCCACTTGTTTAAAGTTTTTGATACAGTAGATGCACGCAGCTGCCTTTTATTTGTAGTTTCAGAAATATCAAATATACAGTTAAAATCTGCTCCTAATATTAAGTTGCCTTTATAATTACTGGAAATTAAATCCAAGTGTTTTTTAACAGTTCCTGATCCAATACCTAGGAACCAGTATAGATTGGCTAGGGTCCATATTCTATATTCTGTTATTATATTTAACTATTATTAATGCCATAAGGCCTTCTTTATCTTCATACTTATAAATGATTTCTGGGTTAATCCCATTTGTTTTCCAAAAAATTGTTACCCCTTCTGTCTTTGTCTTACAAGTGGATTGTGCCAATATCATTTATTCCTTAGGATTACATTTGTAATTGTCATTTGTTTTGAAATGAGTTTCTTGAAGGAAGACAATTTGTGCTTTGTTCAGTTTTTAAATATTTTAGTAGATTTGATCTCTTGCTAGGATTGTTTAAGCTATTGGTATTTAAAGATAATAAAGTTAAATCCGTCTTAGTTTATTTAGACTATGTATTTTTTGTTTTATTGTGACTATTAAACATTTTCCTCTCATAACTATAAAGTATATGTTTGAGCTTTTAAAGGAAATGATCAGTTTTACACTTTGAGTGTTTACCAATAAAGTAGTGTTTTGGTCAGGCATACTAAAAAATGTTTTTGTGAAATAAATTTAAATTAATAAAATGTTAACAAAACTAAAATCTGCACTAGCCATGGAATGAAAATCATTCCTAATCTGATGGATAAACCTAAGTCCATCAGATGATAACTCATACCTTGACAATCCAGAACATCTGAGCTCCACAAATTGAATGGAGAATATATGTAATAGGAATAAACAATATTTATATTATTTTGAACAGATATAGTACTATTGTAGATTAGACAGAATTCTAATACAATATAAATGTCTACTTATTGTATAAGCAATTTATATTTACATGAATCATAAAAGTAGGATGAATCATATATAAAACCTCTGTAAAAGATTATAGCACACAGTTATTTAACATATTCACCCTTATTGATGAAGTCTTTCAAAACTTATTACTTAATATAAATAGATGGTAATAATATGTATACCTATTGTTTATAATACAACGTATTTTACTGGATATATCCAAAGTTGTATTTCATTGCCAGCATTTAAGTAATCATTTTGTTTGTTGCTAACTTACTTAAAGCATCACATTTGTGTTATGTAAACACTGATGAAAGTATCAGTGCATCTCTCTTCCCCCATTTCCTACACAAAATGATTTTCATATCCGTCATTTCTTATTATAAAATGAGTGAAATTATAGGTTACAGAAACATTCACTTATTGTGATTATGATTACAAGTTCCCTTTCCATATTCATAAATTGCCATTTTATGGCAAAATGGCAACATTCTATTTTGTATAATCAGCAAATGTTAAACTGCGTGATTATTGTCAATTTAATACTATTTGTTCAGAATGTGATTGTTACATTCTGTGACATTCCTAGTTCAGGATTCTACTGTTTCCCTTGAAGGACTCTGTCAGTTTGATGTCATGTATAAAACATTAGTTACCTTGGTAACAGCTTAAGTATTATGTATGGTCAAGATTAGTTACAAAACCACAATTCAAGTTAAAGCAATTATATGACTTAAGCACATTTTACTTATAAGAGAAAATCATCATGCTTCCCCTTGATGTTCAGTATAGTGTATGTCATTTATGACAAATTTAAACAGTAGTAGTATTATACTCAAGCCCATGTTATTAAACTGAGCATCTACTGTCAATTTAATACTATTTGTTTGGAATATGATTGTAACATTCTGTGACATTTCAAGTTCAGGCTTCTATTGTTTCTCTAACAACTTTGTAACAGTTTGATGTCATGTATAAAACATTAGTTACCTTGGTAACCGTTTAAGTATTATATATGGTCAAGATGGGTTACAAAAACTACAATTCAAGTTAAAGCAATTACATGACTTGTTATGCATATTCACTTATATAAGAAAATCATCATGCTTCCCCTTGATGTTCAATGTAGTGCATGTCATTTATGACAAGTTAAGACAGTAGTGTTATTATACACAAGCCCAGATTATTAAATCCTGTCTTTAATATCTAAATTCAGCAGACTGCTTCATCTTATATGACGATTATATATTTTATGTCTAGATTTACTAAAATCATACATTACATAACTATCGTGTTTTTTTTTTTTTTTTTGCTGTTGCTTAGTTATTTGAAAGACCACAAGCTGTAATGTTTATTCTTATCATTAGCTCCTTCCAAGCATGTTTATACAGTCCATAAATTATGAGACCCTTCTAGTTTCTTATTTGTTATAAGTATATTTCCATCCTTACATACACATACATCAGTACTTCAAGTACGGGCAACAATGCCCATCCAGTTTTGCCAGAATACCATTTACTAGTTCATGTGGTGCGTTTCCAGGCGGTTCTTAAAATATCCAAACCAATATTTGCCCTGTTCCACTTTACCAGCCTGTTCCAAGCAGTGGCCACTCTGCCAGTAAACCACTCAACACACCTTCCATTCCAAAAGATATTTCCATGAAAGAAATCTGATGACACTCTTGTACTTCCTGGCAACCTCAAACACCCCTAGAATTGGGGGTCTATATTGAATCGGCGAACGCTTAAAAAGGCAAATGCTGATTCATCGACTCTATGTAAGCGAAAGCTTACAATCCCGAACACCCAGAACAGTGATTTTTTTTCTCAGGGGAAAAAAATTGCTGGGCCAGTTTCGGGAGTTTGCCATTTCCTCCACTGTGGTGTGATCTTGGAGCTGGTATATTTAAGTAGGGGGGGTGTGGGGGGCACAGTCCCCACACATTATATACCGTTTTAAGATTTTTAAATTTTTTTTATTTTTTGTGGAACAGCAATTTTTTTCCCTGGGGAAAAAAAATTGCTGTTCCCAGTGATCGGGATTGTAAGGTTTCGCTTATATAGGGTCGATGAATCAGCGTTCGCTTTTTTTAAGTATTCTCTGATTCAATATAGACTCAGAATCAGCTATCCCCAACACGTTCGAGCAAGCTCACCTCCCAGACCACTGCAAAGGGTACTGCACAAGACCAAGTGCTCTTGGTCTTTCACAATAACTCAGACTTCCACTCTTATGTAAATCCTTAATGTGTTTGGACCAAAATACATTTTAAATATAAAACTGCGCTTATTATTTTAATTTTTTTTTTTTTTAAATCAAGAATCAACTTAATGAGCTAAACGAAGTGTTGGGAGACCATCAATATGTGCAGATGTGGTTTAAAACAGCCCTTTTTATTACATATATTTTTTTTTAAACCAAAAACATCACTGCCGAGAATCATCTCGGAGGCTCCTCAGAGCTGTTGAGCATTATCGTCACTCTGTCTCCATTACCACAGCAACCTGAGAGCATCTGTTTCTGTGTACTGCATACCAGAGGCTTGCAATGCACCTGAAGCAAAGCTTCCCTTTGCTGTAACTTCAAGCCTAAATTCCCTCCCTTTCAGTGAGGTAGCAGCCAGGAAAAGAACAGAGAGCAAACAGATAAAAAATAAATAAATAAATAAAAACCTCCCAACAAGCCGCCACAAGAGACAACACACTCCTCCAGCCCTCCCACCTCTCATTCAGCAGATATACAAACAAACCATTCTCTGCCAAAATATCCCAAATCACAGTTCTATTCACCCCCTTCCCCTGGATCCAGGCCAAAAAAATACCAAATGTCTCTTCCTAATACACAAGCATCAGTAAACCTCGATCACAAGCCGCAACCCACATCTTTCCCGGAGACGAAAATGGCAACATGTAACAGCTGTCAGACACAGCTGCATCCACATAAACCATGTCAGGCTTAAACAGAACTCAAAGCTATGATACCTGCCATAATTGATAATTATGTTTAGACAGAATAATAATGACATTTGTACTAGCTGCCAGACACGGCTGCATCCATGCACACCATATCAGGATTGATCACACAGCACTCGAAGCTATAACACCTGCCACAACTGATCTTAACTATATTTAGACAGAATAATGATGACATTTGTACTAAGAACTTCCTATTATTATTTAACCAGGATATACATATTTCTAAATCATACTTTAACTGAAGAAGGGATTAGTCTCCATGACAGCATTTTTTTTTCAAAACACACTACTGTTACTGCTATCACATATGATGTTAATTTCTTACATTTCAGTCTGAACTCTGATGAATGGTACCTTGTTGAATTAATTACTTAAATTATTACAAATAAAATCAATGAAAATTTAACAAGATCAGTATTCACCGAGTTCAAGTAGGGGAATAAAAGCTTCTATGTTTGTATTACATATTGCTTTGTTTGGCTTATATACAATGCAAACAGTAATCCATCTTGACCTACCTTTGTTTGTGAAGAATTATTAGACTCTGAACATTCTGAATAGATCATTACTGCTTCTCAGGTAAGAATCTTTTTTTTTTTTTTTTTTTTTTTTTAAATAAAAACAGATGACAAGTGATGTACCATATCAGTTGATACTTTGAGAGATGTAGTTGTAAAAGTTATATGTTAAGTTGTCAATCTCGCCTTCATTCTTGCTGGAAGAAGGCGAGATGAAGACAACTAACATGGAACGTTATGGTAGGTACATAACTTCTAATTTTTTGGGACAGCTATCTTGGAATCGGTTTTCTGTTTCTTCTTTCTAGCATCAGTCCAAGGATTTGTTTATTTTATTCTTTTAAGAGTAAGGGCCAACTATTCCATTTCTTCTGGGATAGACACTATGTTGTTGTTTTTGATGAATATAGTAGCTTCTTCTAAGTCATTAAAGGTTCTCATCTCATTGGCAAAAATTATTTTCATCTTGGCTGGAAAGGCCAGCTGTGCTCTAATGTTGTTTTGTTTCAACAGTTTTATTATTGGCCAGACTTTTTCCTTTGTTTTAGTATTCTGGAAGAATAATCATTGTCAAACCTTATAAGGCTTTGATTGTAATTTAAGGGTGATTTTCTCCAAGCAGATTTTAATATTAGTTCCTTGCCCAGAAATGAAAGAAATTTTATAGCTATGGATCTAGGTGGAGTTATTTAAGTTAGAAGCAGATTTCCTCAGTGCTCTATGCACACTTTCAATTCCAAATGAAAGTCCCTCTTTCAAATCTAAAAATTCAGGAATCCAGGTTAAGAATGAAATAATGCTTTCTCCTCCAGTGTTTTCAGGCAGACCAAATATCCTTATGTTGTTTCTCCTTTCTCTGTTTTCTAAGTCATCTATTTTGTTAAGCAGCCATGTATTCTGTTTAAACAGAAATTATTTTTGGAATTCTGAGTCTCCCTTCAATGTCATTTAGGGAAGTCTCTATATTTGTTATTTTTGTATGGTGTGGCTGTAATAGTTCCTTAAGAGTATCAGTCTGTTTTTGAGAATTTAATTTAAGGTTTTCTAAGTCATGTTTAAAGCCATCCATCTTCAAAGATGGTTACTGTAAGGGACGTGTTATCAATTGCAGCTCTTTTTTCAAAGCAGCATCTGGATGAGAATTCCTCGAGTTGTTCACATTCAGTGACTCAATACATTACTTGACAGGAAAATTTTTGTACATCTCCACCAATTGATATTTATGTAGTTTAGTAGTTTATCTATAGATTGCTGATGTTTTAAACTTGAAAATAATAAAATTGTCCTATATTATTATACTAGTTTATGGAGCTCTCAAAATTCACTGCTCTCAGTTGGCCATCTAGGCTCCGCCCCCCGTAACAGAATTTCTGATCACATAAGATGGTGAGTTACCTTAAATGTAATACTCCTGTATGGTTGCAAAAGACATTGCACTGGAATGTGAACTATACCTAGAGTGGGCTTTGCATGGCGAGTGTAATAGCACAAAAACAGTACAGACAGTTAAATCTGACTATGCAGACAGCAGAACCATGCAGTAAGGAGGGTTTAACCTTACTAACACTGCTGAGTGATCTCAGACTTGGCATAATAACACTGCAGTGGTATGGGGGTAAAAGAGGGTCTTGTTGCCTCCCTGCAAAAGTACTGCTTAATGCATACATGATGGCCTGGGTGTTGAGGTCTTTTGGCCAGCACATTTGTTCTTGATCTTGTGTTAGAATGGTGCAACTGCTATATTTCATTGCTCCTGGGTTGCCATACCAATAAGGGTGGGTACTGGCATGGAACATTTGGGCCTTGCCAGTACCAACCCTCATAATGTACCTGTAAAGTCTAGAAAGGCTAAACGGATCAGGCCAGAGATTTTCATAGATATTCCAAGGCCATTTAATCTTAAAACTATTTACACTATGCCAGTACCCTGCCTCAGGCTGCACCTTATTTTTTTCAGGAGGACCAAGCCAGCCAATCCCAGAGTAAATTTATGACTACTGTATTGTTTTAGTTCTATAACACAGCTAAAGGATTTATAATTACTTTTTGGCTTCAAAGGCCAACCTGTGTTCATGGGCTTATTCTGTGATCCCAATAGTGGTTTCTAGTATTTTTTGTTAAAGCTTTTGCTATATTCATTGAGAAGAAGGATTTTGTATCCGCTATATTATTTAAGGAGATTAATTTACGGTAGTGGTCCATCAGCATGGTTTATTCTGAATTTCCTATGGCACTTAGTTCCAATAGGGACTGCTAGCTCAATGCATCTTTCTAAGTGGGTGTAGAATTCCTTAGTAAAGCCTGTATCAAAGGTCAGGAGTGGTGCAGTCAAAACCCAGTTTTGATATTTCATCATACAGCAGGTTGACGTTGGCATGCATGTAGTCTTTGAATAGAGTGGGGTTTGCTGTCAAGGCTTTTGGGAATTTAAACTAAACTAATGTCCATACATCTCAACTGTCCAGATTTTTGCAGAATGTTCAGATTTTATCCTGATATTTTTGGTCCGTTTCTCATAAAACTTGTGGTTTTCTGAAAAAATCCCTGAGGAATGAAGTTACTAAACATGACAAACATTTGAGTTTTCACACTTGTTTCACACTTATCCTTCAGAAAATGTATCCCAACACAAATCCACAGGTTCATAACCCAGAGACTGCACATGCTCTGCAACAGACTTTCCGTACATGTCAAGCAGAGCACCTCACTGGCCAATCTTGATGAGTGGATGGGAAATAGAAAGTTCACCCCGGGGATCACTCCAGTGGCTCTATTCGATAGAGGCACTGGGAACTAATGTCGGGCAGCATGAAGCCAGGGCAATTCTGTGGACTAGGCTTGTAAGGGCTCCAGGGCCATTAGCCTAGTACACACCTGTGAACCTATGAACTTCCTAAGTCTATAAGAGTAGTCCCTATCGTTGGGCTTTTATGTCCCACTCCCCCATTATTTTAGGCTTTGTCCAGATTTCCTGAACTAAGAGGTTGATAGGTATGCTAAGGTCATAAGTTTCTCTTTAGACTTGACTGGGGAAGGAGATACTAGACAAGTGGTTTAAGAAACAGCCAGATTTGAAAGAATCAAGTCAAGAATGCTGTCTCATCTAATATTTTTTTAAATTGTATAATACATGGTAATTTATTCAAACATACATGTAAAATATATGTAGAATTATCTAAATGAACAATGACCATAGTTATCAAAACAAAACTGCAAATGTAACCTATTGTGCACAATTACTCATGCCCCAAGGACTGCACATTCAACCAACATGTACCATACCACATACACTCAGAAAACACACTACAGCATGCACACACGTACATACAATAAGCATCATGCCGTATACCTTGTAATTTAGTTATTTGTCGGCTTGGAGCCCTTGTTTTGGAACCTTGTAATTTAGTTATTTGTCGGCTTGGAGCCCTTGTTTTGTATCATGCCGTATACATTCAGACAGAAAACACACCACACCACATCATATACACACAGTACCACACTACACAGTCAAAAAACATGCTACAAAGTACCATAACACATACATTCAGAAAACATACAGCACACACAGTGTGCCATGCACATACACTCAGAGAGAAGACATACTACAGCACACACATGCACACAGTAAGTACCACACCACATACAGACAGAAAACACCACACCACCCAAATATACACATACACAGTACCACGCCACATACAGTCAGAAAAAATACTACAAAATACAGACAGTACCATGCCACATATACTCTGAAAACATACTACAGCACATACATACGGAACACACACTCCACATCATACACATACAGACACACACACAGAAAGAAAACATTCTAAAGTGACAGCCCCACTGACATCTGAGGTAGCTTAAATAATAGGACACAGACTCAAGCACCTGTCAATGCAAAATTGCGACTTACACTGAATGTGAACTGAAAACAAGTGGTCAAGAAAATAGATCATATGAGACAATGAAGAAGCAGAAAATAGCAGCATGTGACTGTATTATCACACTCTTGTACAATACAACATGTTTATTGTGGGGTAAATGGGGTAAGGAAATCAACCAGTAAGACTAAAAAAGGGAAGTTTTACTGCTAAAATTTGTCTTGCATCTTTAAGGTGCTACGACAAAATAGCTACACAAGCATGTTTGTTTTTTAAATGGAGACAGTTGAAATGATGAGTCTGCAATTTTAAGGCAGATGCCTGCTTTTAACACCGAAATTTCAAATAATCCACAATCAAGCTTTATGACCATTCTTCAAGGAGAAACAAGACTTCGGTTATTTGCACGTGCTTTGAAAAGTGATTCTGTAGTATCATTACTGTTTTTTTCTAGCCCAGGAAAAATGTACAAACAAAAAAATGCTACACTTTCCTGTTCTGCCTCTACATACACACATAAAAATGTTCTCCACAATAATATATGTAATCATGTCAAAATAAGGAGAAAATGTTTATGCTGATTATATTTCATGGCACCTTCCTGGAAGTGCATATAACCAAGTCATTAAGCAGAAAAGCTTTTCCTTCATGAAAAGCAGGTCATCTTATCAGCTTACAATGTGTGTAAAAGTAGATTGGAATAGTAAAACAATTTTCCAGAGTAAAATAATTAAACTGCAATGCAACAAGGTTTCATGGTCACTGTGTATAAGAAAAACTAACAACACTGTTTATACAAAATGCAATAGTAACATCATATGAACACAGTGGCAATAAAGTTTCCATGCAGCAAAAGATGTGCTGCTTAGTTAAAAGGTGCTATAGAAAGCAATTATTGCCACCCAAAGGCAAGAAGAATGCTACAGCAGACTCCTTGTAAAATCCTACAGTAAAGACTAAGATTTTAAGTTTCATACCTGACAAAGGACAGTACATACAACTGCAGCCTTTCAAATGAGACATTAAACCAAAGTCACATATGATTGACTTGGTGGTAGCTCAGGTGGACGTAAAAGATCCCACATCAACCTATAGAAAAGTGCAGGGAACATTCATGAGTCATGACGCCCTGGCCAAAGTTCCCCTTGTAGTAAAAATACCACCTCAGGTCTCCCGTGAAAAGAAGCCACTAGTCTAGTGGAACAAACATGGTCAACACAGGACAAATAAAAAATAATAAATAAAGAAAAACAATATTGAGCCATCTGTACTACAGAAAAAAATGCCATCTACCCCTCCAATTATATCTGTTCGCTGTTTTGCCTCTTTCAATACAACTAATCAAGACAGTGCCCTTAAACTAAAATCATTTTAAAAAGTTATGTTTAATAGTCGGGTCATGGAGTCTTCTGCTTCAGGATTATTCTGAATATTAAAGGCAAAAAAACCTTCATGACATTTTACTAAGTGAAACTGACTGCTTACGTAATTAATTATAGTCCTAGAGTTTATCACCAATTAAACAGTTTAATTCCTCAGAACCTTCAGCACTCCTGAGGTATAGGACACAAATAAATAACTTTGAGACGTTATACAGTTATGTGAATGGCAACACAGCTGCCTTAATTACATAAAATACAACATAAGGTTACAATCGTTTTTTTTTTTTTTTTTTTTTTTTTTTAATATCTCAAAATGCTTTGGGTTTCTAATACCGGGACAAGAATGGACTACGATCCTTGGTCAGGGAACAATTAAAGTTCATGAAATTAGTACCGCTTCAGTGTTTGATATTTGCCAAGAGTGGTCTTCTCAGAACTTACTGTACCCAGAACTGCTTCCTTCTCTAGTTCATACAAGGTTACATGCACCATAAGCATAAAAGTGCAATTGTACATTCATTTTCTCAGTCCTGCTGTTCCTAATACTACTGGAATTGCCTAGATCTCTTTCCTTCATATTGCTTTAGTTTCTGCTTGCAAATCCTGATATTTTATAACTTTGTACCTTTAAGTAAGAGACTACAACCACTGGGTGTAACTATTTCAATGATTAATGTTCCTTTTCTCTTTTTTTTCTTGGACTACAGTATCTGGTTTTCTTATATCTATTTTCATAACTGCTGTTATGGGGTGAGCCCAAAATAAAGATACAGCGAGACAGACATCATTTTATTACTGATTACTTCTCCTGAACTTCCAAGCTATGACTAATGCCCAAGTCATGTTATCCAAAAACCCTTCCTAGGGTGCCGCATGAAAGAGACAAATGTTAAACAGTACAAAGACAGATGGGAATGAGAATTTATTTTCTTGTAATACCAATGCGAGCTGTTCTTCAAAATGAATTGTTCACTGGAAAGCAACATTCGCGAAATTACACATAAGGATTACAAGTCCTCCTCAATAACATGTCCGACAGTCTCTGAAGACAGAGTATGCAAGATTGTTAAACAAGCACTTGTTTAGGGTGAATACCAAGCTATGCAGTGTTAAGTGGTCTTGCTGATGCTATCACAGAAGCAAAATGCATGATCAGAGACTGCTCTTTGCATGCAACTGTGTCAAATGATCGACTTTTGGTTCTTCATAATAAATTCCCTAATATCCATCAAACTGCTGTGAATTATGAAATGGCAACAGAATGCATTTTAATGGCACAATGCATTTCAACTATTAGATAGGTAGTCTAAGCTGCAATACAGAAATGTCTTGCAATGTTGAGTATTCTTTATCAACAAACATATTAAATACAAAAAGACAGACTCTGAGGTTCAATAAACTCTGTGTAGGCTTAGTGCGAAGTCCACACAGAGGTTATGTGCTTGCACAGCAAGTAGTAATGCTAATTACATACTGATGCCGCACACAGAGTTTAAACATAAACAAGTGCAATTTCACTGCTGGCCAGGAAGCACTA